>NC_133618.1:400954455-401231955 GCF_048593235.1 Sminthopsis crassicaudata | reverse complement strand
GGTTTCAAAGGAGCCAAACCTCTCTATTTGGTTCCTTGAACCACGAACCTGCCACTAGACCTTATCATTTAACTACCTGACCTCCAGAAATCCTAATTTCATTTTGTTTCCCTAAATCTAAACCTCATCACTATGACTTAATTTTTTTATTTGACAATTATTTATTTTCTCTCTATCCTAACACTCCCTATACCCATACTAAAGAACAAAATTCCTTGTAACAAATAAGCATAGCCAAGCAAAACAAATTCCCTTGCTGAGCAATATCCCTACCCCTAAAAAACTGTGTGTTATTCTGCATCTTAAATCCATTACCACTCTGTCAAGAAGTGGATAGCAGACTTCATCATCAGTGTTTTGGACTCATGGTTGATCACTGTATTCATCAGAATTAGATAAGTTTTAACTAACACTTATATAGCACTCTAAGGTTTACAAAACATTTTACAAGTGTCATTTCATTTTATCCTTATTAAAAATGATGTTAAAACTCTCATTTTACAGATGGGGAAACTGGGGCAGATTGAGGTTCAGTGACTTGCCTGAGATCAAAAAGGTTATTAAGTGCATAAGGGAGGATTTGAACTTTGCTTTTCCTGACTCCATGTTCCATGTTCTTTCTATTCTACCACCTAACTGCTTCCTTTTTAATAATAGCTTTTTGTTTTCAAAATATATGCAAAGATGGTTTTCAACATTCACGCTTGCAAAACCTTGTGTTCCAAAATTGTTTTACCTCCCCTCCCCACATCCCTTCCCATAAACATTAAGTAATCCAATATATGTTAAAAATATGGAATTCTTATATACATATTTCTATGTTTATCATGCTGCACAAGAAAAATCATATCAAAAAGGGAAAAAAGTGAGAAAGAGAAAAATATCAATCACCTCATTGTTGAAAAGACCCTAGTCCATCAAAGTTGATCATCATATAATCCTGTTGCCATGTACAATGATCTCTGGTTCTGCTCATTTCACTCAGCATCAGTTCATGTAAGTCTCTCCAGGCCTTTCTGAAATCATCCTGCTAATCATTTCTTATAGAACAATAATATTTCATAACATTCATATATGACTGAATATGGATCCCAACATATTATTTTCACCTTTGTTGTTGTTTGCTTGTCTTTTTTTTCTCTTTCTCACTTTTTTTTCCTTTTTGATTTGATTTTTCTTGTGCAGCAATAACTTATTCAGCCATTCCCCAAATAATGGGCATCTACTCCACTTTCAGTTACTTGCCCCTACAAAAAGAGCTGCTACAAACATTTTTGCACATATGGATCCTTTCCCCCTTTTTATGATTTTTTTGGGATACAGGCTCAGTAAAGACACTGGTATATTAAAGGGTATACACAGTATCATACTTATTAAGGCATAGTTCCAAACTGCTCTCCAGAATGGTTGGATCAGTTCACAACTCCACCAACAATGTATTATTAGTGTCCAGTTTTCCCACATCCCTATCAACATTTACCATTATCTTTTCCTGTCTTAGTCAATTTGAGCAGTGTATAGTGGTACCTCAGAGTTATCTTAATTAACATAAATCAATATAAGTGATTAAAAGTATTTTATATGACTAGAAATGGTTTTAATTTCTTCATCTGAAAATTATCTATTCATATCCTTTGACCATTTATCAATTGTAGAATGATTTGTATTCTTATAAATTTGAGTAAATTCTCTATATAGTTTAGAAATGAAGTCTTTAGCAGACCCCTTGGATATTAAAATTTTCCCCAGTTTTCTGCTTCCCTTCTAATCTTGTGTGCATTGGTGTTGTTTGTAAAAAAAAATTAACTTAATATAATCAAGATTATCTATTTTTCATTTCATAATGTACTCTAGTTCTTCTTTGGCCACAAGTATCTTCCTTCTTCACAGATCTGAGAGGTAGACTACTCTCTGTTCTAATTTGCTTATAGTATCACTCTTTATGTCTAAATCATGCACTCTTTTGACCTTATCTTGATATCACCTAATTGCTTCTTTGATGTCCTTATGTTTATTGCAAGTCCTTTATGTATCCTTACGGTATTGTTATTGTAGAAAATGTTCTGTTCATTTCATTCTGCATCCATACAAGTCTTCCAAGGTTTCTCTGAAACCATCCCTTTCACTATTTCTCATGATAGGAGAGTAGTCCTTTACGTTCATATGCCATAATTATTTTTAGCAATTCCCCAAATGATGGACCCTCCTTGAATGTCCAGATCTTCAACACTACAAAAAGAATTGATGTAAGTATATTTATACATAAGCATCTTTTTCTCCCTGTTTTTTTTGATTCCCATTAGATAAAGGAATAGTAGTGATACCACTTCCTCTTTGAGGAAGCCCATTCTATTTTGTACAATTCTGTTTCTTAAGAATTCCCTTCTTAGTCTGAGATGAAATGTATCTCCGTTAACTTTCCCTCTTCTTCCTCTATTTCTAATAGTTCTGCCCTCTATGACCAAACTAAAAAATTTCATCCAGACAGAGATGGGAGGGTGTGATATGGGCAAGGGGAAAAGAAAGAGTGATGTAGAACTGGTATCCCTGCTAAGGAAGAGGGAAATAAATCACAATCATGTGTCTTAGCCAAGCCAAAAAGTTAATATAGGAACATTATTCTAAAATAAAATGTAATCCAACTGTCTTTTAAATTGGATGGGCACATTTCAGGTAAAATTGACCTATCTACATAGATCTACAACTTATAGAAACACTAATTTCAGTCAAAATGAACAAAGCAAGATCATATATTTAGAGTTGGATAGGACCTTAAAGTCAGGTAGTCTTGATTGTGTTTGTAAATGGTTAACAACTGCCCCCAAAAAATGCATGTGTGTGATATGCTTTTAAATTTGATCTGCATTATTAACTTTCTCTCTGTCATTTATTTGTCTAAACAATCAACAGAACAATAATTGATTTTTAAAAACATTTAACAAAATGTAAATAGTCATACTGAAAACTTAACAATCAAAACAGTAGCTGTTATTTTGACATTTAATAAGTTCCAAGATGTAAATGGCCACACTGAAAATTGTACAATTAGGTCTGGAGAGCCAATTTCAACTGATTTCAGCACAACTCTATACTTAGTGCTAATCCCCACATTTTTCAGGTAAGAAAATTGAGATCCAATGCTGTTGAGTGAACAGTCTCTCAGGTTAGAAAAGAATGGGTTAAATATAAGTAGCAAAGTGAATTTAAATTTGTTGAGATAAATTAAGCACAAAATGTATTCCAAAGACAAATAGCAATAATTTTGGGATTACCTATATGTGTTGAATTATTTTTTAAAAGAATTTATACCTCTTCCCTTCTATTGTCTTAGATCTTCTGAGCCTTAAGTCTTACAACAATTTTCCAGTTTTCAAGTTAATTTTATATTCATTATCTTATTTGTTCTTCACAAGTCTCATAAATTCAAGAACACCTATTTTGCAGATTAGAAAAATGACGTTCAGATAGATAACGTGCAATGAATGTCCCTGTTTTAAATAAATACTAAAAAAATTTTGACAATTTTTAGTGTTCCTCTTTTGTGTTCTTGTCTAAATAACAAATCAAAAGTTAATTCCATGTCCTGTACTCAACTTCTTTCCTTTGGATATCTCCTTTTTCATCTTTCTTTCAAATATTGTTTTCCCCTTTTAGAATGTAAACCCCTTCAAAAAAGGGTCTGTCTTTCTTTTAACCTAAATTTGTATTCCCAGAATTTAGCACAGTGCTTAACAAATACTTGTTCACTGGTGGTTTGCCTGAAATCATGTAGCTAATTATGTAATGTTTAACATTTGATTTTAGATCTTTCTAAATCCATTCATTATACTATATTGTTTCTATGGATATTTAGAGTGGATTACAATATGAATTATTTCAAATTCAGAAAGCCATTTGGAAGTTTGAAAACATTTTATTCACATTGCTTTTCCTGAAATAAGCCATACAATGACAAAAAAATGCCCAAGAGATGAGAAGAATATGTAGCATGGCTTTTGCAAGTATAGTGAGACTCCTTCTTGGCATCTGTCTGCACCTCTGGAGTTATTTACAACCTCCAATCCATTCTGGCACATTTTCTGTTCTCACTATGGCAACCAAGGAGAGTTATCTTCAGTGCTATGGTTAATCAGGCTGTTGCTTGTTTCTCAGCTGTGAATCCTTCATTTCCTCTCATTTCATGGGCTCTAATCTTCAAAACTTTAATTCATTCATTCAAGAATTTTCCTTGATTTGTGATCAGAGATCTCACTAATAGGTCTCTGTATATGATCTTAAAGAAGAGAAAAAATGGTACCACTAGTTATGGAAAGATGACTACCCTAAGAGCTTGGGATTTGTAGCCAGAGGATCTTTATTTGAGTCTGAGCTCTGCTATTTGCTTCCTGATTGAGTTTAGGTAAATGACATCACTCTTCTGGATCCTGTTTCTTAATCTGTAAAATCCAGAAATTAGATAGGTTACCTTTAGATGTTTTTGAAATCTAAATCCTATGAACCTTCAACAGACCTTTAATAGAAATATTGCATCTCAATCCCTCTCAGAGTTTAAATGCACCATAAAATGGTAGTATCAGAAAGGCCAGAATTCATATCGAGAAATGTGAATTCCTTCATATAACTCCTTAATAAGTAGTCATCCAGTTTTTGCTTCAAAGTCTACAGAGATCTCATTCCTTCTTCATTCCATCCATTTTTTGGAAAGACAGGCCTCATTGTTAGAATATTCCTAATTAAAATGAGTCAACAACTTCCACTTATTTCTTCCAAGCAGAAAAAAAAAATAATAATTTTTACAGTCACACTTTACCAATACCCTCTCACATATTGAAGAAATGAATATGTACCTACCTATTTTTCTTCTTCAAGCTAGGCAACTCCAAGTTCTTCACTCCCTGTTTTTGTGGAATATTCACTGCTAGAAGTGTTCCAGATTGTCAATATCCTTCTTAAAATAGGATGCTCAAAACTAAGGTCATGTTATGTCCAGATTTGTACCAACAAGCATTTTCTTAGTAAGGTACATACTTGAGTACATAATTGTGCACTTGATTACCTGTGTGACTATATATCTGAACATTTCTTTTCAAAAGAATCCATCTGTTTCAAAGAAGTGGAGATTTCACTCAATTTCTAAGGAAATGCTTTCTTTGTATTTGCTCAAATAGCCAAGTGTCTTAAATTCTTTTTTACTGAAAGTGCACAAAAGACAGGATTTTTGAAGTGGAAGAACTCCAAAGATTATCTAAATCTCCTTCCTTATGTTTGCAGATATGGAGACTGAGGCCCAGAGGCATATCCAAGGTTAAATAGTTAAAAAGTTATATAATAGAATTTCCTTTCAGGTTGTTTGACTCCAAATTCAGTTTCCTTTCTACTCCTCCACATTGCTGGGATTCTATAACTAATTCAATTCAACAAATGTTCACTTTATCATCTAAGATACCATGCCAAATGATAGAGATACAAACATGAATAGCACTCAGTTCCTGCCATCTCAGTTTACAACCCACCTTTATTTAGTGCCTTCTGATTACAATTTCCATGGAATCTATGTGTTGAAAAATGCTAATGGAATGCAAAATCTAGCAAGTACCTTGAAACTGAAAATGCTTAAACTATGATTTGGGTAATCATTCTTCATCTAAGGCCCAGCCTAGGTAAAATCACAGTACCTTATCACCAGATTACTTCAAGGAGATGGATATTTCCACCTGCTTTAACACTATGACTATGTTTTAGTCATGTCTTTTGTTTTATAAATACCTCATCACTAGCAAAGGATCTTTCCATTGTTAGAAAAAAAAAAGGTAGGCAAAAGCAAATAAATTAATGTTTTACATTTCCTCCTGAATGTCAAACCTATAGCCCACCATCTACCCGTGGCAAAGAAGTTCTTAATATCATCTCTGAGGGGTTAAAAGTAAGCATAATAATGAATCTGCATTAGCTTTGTTTTAATATTCTTTTAATTTTAAAATACTGATGTCATTCTGTGTATTTTTATCCTTGCTTTTCTTCCTTTACTCTGGCTCCATTCATATAAGCCTTCCCATATTTCTTTGAATTTCTGGTATTCATTGTTCTTTAAGCCACAATAAATATTCCATTTACCTTCATATACATAATTCATCCAGTCATTTCCCAATAAATAAACACCCACTTCATTTCTAATTTTTTTTTGCTACCACAAAAATTGATATTGCAAATATAATGGGGAGAGGGAGATGGGGGGAAATCCTGAATTTAAATTGACTTCAGTTACTACCTATATGACTCAGGTCAAGTTGTTTAACTTTTGTTTTTGTTGCCTTATGTATAAAGTGGAGCTAATATAGTAACTACATACTAGGATTTTTATGAGAATAAAATGAGAAAATATTTGTAAAACATTTTGCAAGCCTTTAAGTACTATATAAATATTAATATTTATTATTATTATAATTGTCCCATAATAGGATCTCTAGATCAAATAGTAAGAACAATTTGATTCTTCTCAAATAATTCCAAATTGCTTTCAAAAACAGACCAATTCACAGATCCACCAATAGTATGTTTTAGGAATATTCCTGCAGTCCTTCCAACATTGATTATTTCTTTTTATTATCTTTGCCAATTTTCATAGCAATTTTTAATGGCTATCGGCTAAGTTACAGAGGAGTTGGGATCTATAATTGTTGTGCCACAATTCCCGGTTATTGTCCTGCCTCAGTTTCCATAATGGTCCTGCCTCAGTTTTTCTAATTGTTCTGCCTCAGTTTCCCTGGTTTCAAGCCACCTTTTCTGCTCATTAGAACTGAGATAATTAGGGCTGTGGAGATCTGACATACCAAAAAATAAAACTCCACATGTCCTATTGATGAGGAGTAAATTGTGGTCTAAACCGAGATGGGTCAGGTCCTTTTCTCTCTTTCCTTCCTTCCCCAAAGTAACCAATGGCGGGTTCGGCAGCAAAGGAATTTGCTACTTAAAGCTGTCTTTATTGATTAGACTGGAAACACTGGAGAGCCGGTGGGCAAAATGGCTGCATGGTACAAGGCCATTTTTGCAAAAAGCAGATCCCCGAGTTCTCTCTTTTATACCAGAGCACAATCATTCAGCCTGAGTGATGTAATAAGATAAGGATTCTCTTGTTATCTTTTGAGTAGAGACAGAAGTCTATTCCCCTGCTGTGACATTTGGTCTGTTTGAGCAGATTAGAATGGGGGCTGTAAAACCCTGGCCATCTCAGATAGCCCAAACTAGTTTGACCACATCACTATGTCAGATACCTAATTGGTATCCTTTAAGTCCAGACTTCCTGGCTCTAGTTGCACATCTCCTTAACACTCTTTTAGTAAGAATTTATGGTCCTACCCCCAACCTGTCAGAACCAGATTGATGGTTCCCTGTCTGGAAATTCTCGATCACTAGAGTTTGGACTCCACCCCACTTTGTGTACTCGAGCTTAGAGTCATATATATGTCATTGAGAACTCACATTCACTGCTGGATTCTTTGAGACGAAAGTGTCATTCAGCCCTGGGATCAAAAATGGATTTTTTTTGGTGCCAGTAAATCTCTCCCTCTCAGAAATCCAAATAAAATATTAAAAACTCTCTAGTCTCTCTCTTGCCTCAGTTTCTCCAGCATTACATCGTATTTATACTGATAAAATTTCATACTCTTAAATATTAGCATATTTAAGCCTTATACATCTATCATCCCACTTAATTTCCCCAGCATCTCTGAGATAGCTATTAGAAATATCATTGTCTTTATTTTGCAGATGAATTAACCAAGTCTCTGAGAAGTCAATTGATTTCTTCAAGATATACAGGGCTTGGTTATAGTTTATGTTAGCGCTAGAATTTGAGTTTGAATTTTCTAACTCCAGATCTAATATCTTTTTCCCCCATTCTCTATGGACTCTTTAAATATATGCTGATATTTGTCTCAAATGATTTTGCATTCAGACAGAAAGATAAATTAATACTTATGTACACAAATTGGATAAGCATTAATGAAAAAAAGCAGTTTCAGTACCTGACATCAGTTGTGTAGACTCTTCAAGAGTAATCTTACTCTTTACTGAAATTCACACTTGTCAGCTATTTGCCATCTTATCCACAGCCCTTCCTCAGCTTGAACTCTACGTTTCCTTAATTGGCATTTTCAGTCCCCTGTTCAGTTCTGTGCCTTGTAGACTGTTTGTATCCAATGAAAGGATTATGGCACATCTCAACTGTTCAGTTTGGCCGTCTTAACAATCCATCTGGATTGATTCAGCTGTGGTGCATCTGGGTAGATTGACAATATGCCAAGTCAGCACAAATATACTAGGTTAGTCTTTCCAAGGTCTGGTTATTTTTGCTCTGCAAACTTGGCTATAGAATCATAAAACTGAGGTTTAAACTCTTTCAGACAGTGATTTCCATTGTAATTATCTATCAAAGGCTCCTAAAGGGTAGTGGAAAAAATGCTTGACTTTGGGAGTCAGAAGTCAGAGATATGAAGCCCCAGCTTCCACTACTATGTAAATTTGGACAAATTTTTCTGCCACTTTAGGGTTCAGTTGCTTCCTATGCAGCCTGAAACATGTTGCACTCAATGAGCTTTAAATTCTCTCCCAACTCTAAAATTAGGATTCCTTTTTCAGAGGAAGAAACTGAGACCCCAAATTGGTCAAGAGACTTGCTCAGAGTCACACAGCTTTTTCCATTTGTAGGTTGTGGACTAGCACTGATACAGGCAGGAGCAGTTGAAACTGCTAAATGTATTCCTCCTGGAACATAAGATTTACCCAAATTCCTTATTCCAGGTGATGGGCAGTGAAGTATTCCCTTTTGTCACAGCTGGAGCAGGGAGACATATTGCTTCTCTCCATCTTTGCATCATTTTTCTCCCTCCCCTCCCCCAACTCCCTAGGATTCCTAGCTCAAGGGGGTTTATTGCCTCCAGCCGAGGTTGCCTAGCAACTGAATTCAGTAGCTTCCTGCTAGACAAAGGCTTTTCCATCCCTTTCTATGGCAGTGTTAATGCTAATTGTTGTCCAGGGAACCATTCCAACTATAGATGCTAAGAGATGTTAGGATGGGTTCTGGGATTTAGGATGCCCTTAGGGGCCAAGAGTGACCCTCTAGTCAGGCTGTAGAATGGGGGAAATTAGCTTTTCAGTTCCAGGCCTCCTGCTTTATATCCCTCTGTCCCCCTCCGGAATGCAGAGGTACACACTGGGCCTTCTATATCCCTTCTGCAGAGGCAGCTATGGTCCAAAGATTTAGGACTCGAGCACCAAAGGACCTGTGTTCCTATCCCAGTTCTGCTATTTCCTACCTATATTACTCTGAGCCTTAGTTTCTCCTCTGAAATAGGGGGAATATATTACTTACCTAATTTGTTGTGGGGATCAAATAATATAATGATGTATGTTATGTTACTTTTAAAATGTCAGGGGATCGTTATAAATGAATATAATTATTATTGTTGAATAAACTAATTTAAACAGCTAATATGCAGTGGTCATGTGAGATCTCATTTGTTTTTTGTTGCTTTTTTGTGGCATCTCTGGCAGGTAAAGGTAAATTCAAATAATTTCATAAAGAAACATGCACAGAGACAATTCTGGTTGAAATTCATATAGCAAGTCAGAGCATCCTTTTGTCACCCTGGCTTAGTGTCAGCAAAAATTAGACATTGTATCTTCCTACGTTGCAAGGTCACGAATGCCTCACTAGGCATGAACCCTATTGGTTTAATCTTAGGGCACATTTTTCTCACTAAAATTGGGTTTGAATAAAAATGGAATGTGACCTTTTCATTGTTTCTCTATATATGTGTATATACACACATACACACAGATACATATATAATCACTTAAACATATGGGTTTATTTTGTTGTTTTTTTTTCATTTCACAGAATCTCATTTTAAGGATGTGGTTTACAATTAGGGAGAGGAAGAGAGAAGAGGAAGAAAGTAGCTTATATTCAGGCCAATGCAGAATTTAGATGGTATTTTTACCTTCAGATACTTTCCTTTAACCAGCCTGATCTTGCAAAATAGCTTGGTGATATCAAGCTCATTTTTCAAAGTGAGCATAAATAATGGTCAAGGGACTTGTTTATGTTTACATAATTAATCAATGATTGAAACTAAGACTAAAATACCAGATATCTAAAACCTTACCCAGCTAAATTATATCCAATGATATAGTCTTAGGTTTGATCTAAGAAAGGACTTTTTTGTCAATGGAGGTTTATTACTGAGGAATGTTTTGAATGATTAGACAACCTCCATCTGTAGCAGAATAATTTAAATGTAGGTTAGTCTGAGGAAGAGTGTTGGTAGATATGACCCCTTCCATCTTCAGGATTCTGCCACTCTGGATTCATACATTTTTCTCTCTTCATTCTTCATCAGAGTAACAACTCAGTACATAAAAATATTAGAGTTGGGAACAATAGTATAGGTTTTGCCCCCTGACTGGGGTCCACTTCCTCACTGCCTCAGTTCATGTCACCATTCATTTGAGACCTTCCTTAATCCCTCAACCTTGACCACCAAACCTTTTGTCACCCTGGCTTAGTGTCAGCAAAAATTAGACATTGTATCTTCCTACGTTGCAAAGTCATGAATGCCTCACTAGGCATGAACTCTATTGGTTTAATCTTAGGGCACATTTTTCTCACTAAAATTTGACCACCAAAATGACCTTGTGATTATTTTGAATGTATTTTACATTTACTTATATGTATGTAGGCTTCAATAAGGAAGGCCTTAGTAAATAGGTCCAACCATACATACTTCCTAGTTGTGTGATCCCGGGCAGGTCATAATCTCTGTCGGCCTGTGTTACTTCATCTGTAAAATGGAGATAATAGCATTTACCTTAGAAATTATTGTGAGGGTAAAATTAGGTAATATTTTAACGTGCTTTATAAATTTTTAAGTATACAAATTCTAGCTTATTATTATTTAACCTGAAAGAACATAAACTCCTTAAGGGATGGTGCTATTTAGTTTTTGTCTTTCTATTTCCAGAACATAGCACATCACTTGGTTTATAATAGGTTTTCAATACTCTGCAAAGCAGTGAAACTGGACTTGCTGTTTCTTGAACAGAATATTCTATCTCCCAACTTTGGGCATTTTTCCAGTGCCTCTAATATTCTCTCTCCTCCCATCTTCCTCCTAGCTTCTCTGGCTTCCTTCAAATCCCAGCTAAAATCCTACCTTTATCCATTCCCTTTAATGCTCCTTTCTAAAATTGATTTATTTTTTATATATCTGGCTTGTACCTACTATTTGTATAGTATGTATATCATCTTTCCCATTAGATTATCAGCCCCCTAAGGACAGGAACAGTTTTTGCCTTTCTTTGTATCTCCAGAAGTTAGCACAGTGATGCTGCTTAAAATAAATGCATGTTGACTTAAACATTTGCTGGTTGATTGATACAGAACACTTTCCCCACAATAATCCTGAGCAGTAGTTAGTCTAGTATTATATTTTACACATAAACTGAACCTTTGAGAAATCAGCAGACTGCTTAAGGTCCACTGATTAGGGTCAGTTATAAGACTGGAACCCACTACTCCTGATTACCTTTAACCTCCATCTAGTGGCCTGGGAGTTGAAATCATTCCTTTTTCCCAGTCATCTACTCTCAGGACCTTATTTTAAAAAGTAGATGAAAGGATGCTAGAGTAAATAGAGACTCTTTCAATAAATAGGGACAACTCTTTCAAAAGCTCAGACTTTCAAGGAAATTTCTAGTTTATTTATCAATATGCAACACATCAAAAATTATTTCTATAAATTGAAGATATAATACTTAATAGTGTTAAATATATAGACACATAAGCCTTACTGTTAAAAGAGATGATAGTGGTGATGATAATGATGATAATAATGAAGATAACAAGCTAACATTTATATGGCACTTAGATATTTCTAATGTGTTTTGTATGTATTATTTCATTTGTTCTAAGCCTCTCAATAATAGTGTGAGGTAGATGCTATTATTATTCCCATTTAAAAATTATGAAAATGAAGTTGAGAGATTGTGAATCGCTCAGAATGATAGTACCAGTAAGTGTCTGTGAGTCAGGATTCAAACTCAGGTCTTCCAATACCTTTCTTGGGCCTTATTATGCATATTTTGACTTGACACAATATCCTCTTCTGGGTCCAAGATGAGAGAGAGAGAGAGAGAGAGAGAGAGAGAGAGAGAGAGAGAGAGAGAGAGAGAGAGAGAGAGAGAGAGAGAACAGAGGTAAGAAAAGAGAGAAGAGTGAGGAAAAAAGAAAAGAAAATGAGAAAAGTGTGAGGAAAGAGAAAGAAAGAGAAAGAATGAAAGCAAAGACAGAAGGTGAGAGAGTGGAGAAAGGAGTGAGAAAAGAGGAGAAAGAACAGCAACTGAGAGAAATAAAGTCACAGATGGAAAGAAGGAGCCAGAGAAAGGGCTCACTAACTGATTAACACAATACTGTCAAGGCCTTCATTGAGCGTGCAGGGTGCTTATAAGTGCATATTGCTTCCCTCACAACTCAGCTGAGAAGATCAAGTGAGGTAGATTATGGAATGGAAAGCACTTTATAGCTGGAAAGAGTTATCTAAACATGAGCTGTTGTTCTTATGAGGCCCCCAACAGCCAAAGTAGATATCTCCCTCATTTTGAGTTGCCTTTGATCAATGTTTGTGCTTTCCCCCCTCAGCAGATGCTACCTGTTTTGCACTCTGGCTAATGTCACTCCCATCAAGAACGTTGCCAAATGCAATGAGGTGCGACTGACACGAGGAAGGATGATGAGCAAGGAGAATGGCAGGTGGTTGCATTTCCTACTTGTAGAATTTTAATGAATCAAGGAGCTTCCTGATGTGTTACATCTGTACTTGCCACTTCGGTGGGGCTGGGAGTTGAGAGAAGGGAGGGGGCTTAGAATGGGAAATAAGAGGCCCAGGTATCATTTGAAGTTGACAGCAACCTATGTGCAAAGCAGCACAGTGAAAAGAACATTGAAGAGATTCAGATTCAAATTTCAATTTTCAGCCACTAACTACCTTGTTGTTACTTTAGACAGGCCACTCAAGTCACTTCTCTTCACTAGGTCTCAGTTTCTCCCGTCTGTAAAATAATGAATTTGGATTAGGCACTTTCTAAGATTCCTTCCATCTTTTATATTTTATGTTCTGGTGACCATAGGTTCCTTTTGGCTATAGCATTCTATCTCAATGCTCCAAGAGTCCTTCCAAGGCTAATACTTTGTGTGCTAAAGTCACTTTCAACTCCAACACTTCCAACTCCATGTCCTACCATACCGTCTTCTATGTTCAAAAGTTCCTGCTAGCTATGACTTTCTATGCTATAAGGTCCTTTTTAGCTCTGAAAGTCTATGGCTTAGGATTCCTTCCAGCTCTAATATTCTATGAATTTTTAATATTGGATTTCAGTTTCTGGCCTGCTGGGGCAATCTTCCTAGGCCTCTGTTTCCTCAAGTAACCTGTCATTTACTTGAAGGAAGAACTTCTATTTATAAGTCATTTTATGCCACAGAGGACTTAGCTAGCACAGTACCTTGCATATATTAGGTGCCTAATAAATATGTATTGATTGATTGGTCTGTTAAATTAGGATAAAAAACCATGAAATGGGCTGAATAATATATTCATATGAATAGTATTATGAGAATCAAATAAGATACTGCCATATGAAAAGACTTTATAATCTACCAGTACTTCTTAGATATAAATGATGTAGTTCCTGCCCACATGTCCTAAATAGCCAGAGATAGCTATTCTTGCCTTCAGGAGTTTCTACCTTAAGTCTACACCCCTAACCTGTGGGAACTGCCTGTGGTGAACTTGACAAAGGCAACAGAGTTCCCAGAGCAGAAGAGGCCCGCAACATACTTTGTCCTTCCTAAAGTCTAGCCCCTAATCCAAGTCTGTTTCCAACTTCAGAATCTTAGCTCTTAAGTACAGAATCCTAGAATTGACAGCAAAATTAAGATCGACCTTGTCCAATACCTTGCTTAATAAAGAAGTTAACTCTGTCACATCCCAGGCATTCTCCTATTTCTTTAGTGGCATAGCTTCATTTTTAATGTTCCAGTTATGAGAAACCTAGTTACATCCAAAGGCAACCCATTCCTTTTTCCTAATTGCTTGAAGATTCTTTATTTGAAAGCAACCTCCCTCTAACTTCTACCATTTCTCTTAGTTTTGCCCTAGGATGCAAAAGCAAAAGACATCCAGACATCTATCTAATCCTTCTGCAAAATAAATCTTGAAATATTTATTCTATGTAGATTTGTGCTTCAAAGAAGAGAAATCCTTCTCTGGGTATCTACAGTTTTTAGTATCCCTCCTAAGGCATGATAGAAGTAAACATACAATTTGGAACTATCCCCAAATGACAACTTAACTGCATACCATCTGATCCAGCAATACCACTATGAGGTCTATATCTCCACTGAAAGGAGAAAATAACCTATATGGGCAAAAAATTATAGCAGTTCTTTTCGTGGTGACAAAATATTGGAAGTTTAGGGCATTTCCATCAATTGGGGAATGACTAAACAAGTTGTGATATATGAATATATTTGTGGATTACTACATCAAAGTTTTGACCATTTTAAGAAGAGAGAAGATGAAGGGAGAAAATATTGAATTCAAAATTTTTCTGAAATGAGTGCTAAAATTGTCTTTATATATAACTTGGGGAGGGAATAAAATACTATTTAAAAAAAAGAAAGAGAACTCAGCACAATATTTAGAATGGTGATATTCATGATGAGTTTGTTTGGAAAGGAATTCTACAGACCAGGTATGGCCAACCTATGGAAGGAAAGAAATCAATTAGGTTTAATGAAAACAACAAGAATAATAACACTGGATTCAGCAGTATAAGAATTGATTTCTGGTTCTAACTCTAATGGGATATTTATTAGCCTTGTCACTCTAGGCAAGGCTCTGTGTCTCAGTTTCCTCATCTGTAAAATTAAGATAATAGTGTTTGTACTAGTTACTTCATTGCTATTTCAAAGAAAGCATTTCATAATCTGTAAATCTGACCTATTATTTTGATAGTTTAGACCAGTTTTCAGCAGTGTACAGGCTGGTTGCCACCAGCAAATAGCTGCTTTGTGAGCCTATTACATGTTCCCCAATAGAAAGTCAGTTTAGAAACAACCTACTGAGAGGCATCATTTTATAGATGAGGAAACTGAGGCCCAAAAAGGGGAGATGGATTTCCTATGTTTTCATATTAGTCAGTGATAGAGGAAATATTTAAATTCAAGTCTTCTGACTCTGATTCCAAATTTGTTTTTTCTACTCCACTACACTATTGAATATAGGCCACGGACCCCCAGGAGTCACAAAATCATTGCAAGAATTTAGCAATACATATATAAACAAACATACTTTCTGTAGACTGAATAAATAATGTCTCCCTTTTTTGGTATATAAATGCATATAAATACATGGGTAAATAGATAGGTCAGTATATTTGGTCAAGTCTCTTATTTAATCAGTGTGAAAAGTACCCTCTTCTAATGAATAGCATTCATTCATCTATAATTTATAGTTTGGGGAGTTGCCTGGGGGTACTGAATGGTTAAATTTATGATAATTAAGGACGGACATATTAAACACAGAATTTAAACCCATATGTTCCTTACTTTGAAGTTCACTGTCTAACCACTTCACCATGCTAATACATGTTGGCAAATGCTGTTTCACAAATACATGTTGTTTATTATAAAATGTATGTAGATGCTTTTTTGTTTAAAAAGTTACAAATACCTGCAAAATCATTATTTTAGCATTATTATATATTAACAGAATTATATGTTAGCCATTTTTCATTGTCTTTGTTCTCATTCAATGAATACTAATCAGAAAGGTAGGCTCACAAGAGGAGACCATATTCACAAATTTTATTATAAAGAGATCATCCTAATTGAAATGTTACAGAATGAGTGAAACACATTATATTTTTAACAGATTACTTTCTTAGCATTCCAGATTGAGAGAATGAAGTAATGAGTAGATTTTTCCTAAATCATTCTATGATTATATATCTATATAAGAGCAATATTAAATTGTAAGATTTCCAACTGCCAGGCGAAAGTTCTGTCCCCCTAAAAACTGTCCCCTCTATCAGGATATGCCCAGAACAGTGTTGTCTTACATTACATTGGAGTTCAATGGGCTTAGAGAGCAAAAATAACCCAGAACTTTCTTCTGCTTAATGTTAATGAATTAATTCTTTTTTTTTTGCTTTATGGAAATGGTATCCAAAAAATTGCAATAATTCATAATTGTTGTCATTAATAAACTTGGTTGCTATTTCCCTAACTGAACTCGGGAAACTTAATTACTAGGATTGTAAACACATTCTAAGGAGAGAGGAAAGCATGAATATTCAGTGGTACCAGCAACTTTCAGTTAATGGCCTACTATGGTTATTAATATTACTATTAATTTAGTGTGGGAAGGATGCTCCAAATATGACAGTTCTCCTCAGAGACCTCTGAAAGCAAAAGAATACCCATCCAAGAAAAATGGTATCCATATTACATTCAAGATAGATATTATTTAATCTATTAATCTATAAACAAAAAATGTTTTATAAGATTTTAGATTTAGAGATGAAAAGGATATAAAAGATCATTTAGTCTAATATCCTTAGTGTTGAGAGGAGAATAAACTGAGGATCAGAGAAATTAAGTAACTTTACCATGTCACACAAACAGTAAGTACCAGAATCAAGATTCAAACCCAGATCTTCTGACTTTGTCTATTCTTCCTTCCACTGTACCATGCTATTCTATCATTATCATCATCATCTTTACCATCATGTAATATTTTGTAATTAGTCAAATGTTACATCTAAAATCAAATGATCGGGGTTTAAATCCTATGCCTGTGACCATAGGTGATAATAAGCAAATCACTTAACCCCTCTGAGCCCCAATTTCTTTATCCACAAAAGGAAAATTGTAATGCCTACCCTGACAGGGTAGATGTGGTTTCAAGATAATGCATCTAGGACACTTTGCAAGCTTCAAGAGCTATATTACAAGCTCTAAAAAACAAAAATAAAATAATGTTCCACATTTGCATGCCATACATTATCCTCTTTGAACTTTCCATCATGACCCTGTGAGGTAGAAAGTAAAATCATAATTATTTTCATTCTATAGATTTGGAAACTGATGGTCAAAGAAAGTTGTGTCTGTTAAGATTGGTGGGGAATGTAAATATAACTGGGTTTGACTAGAAAAGGAAGAATAGATAGAATTGAACAATTTGGTTTTGATATCTTATAGGTCTTGGGTTCATAATTTTATTTCACCTATTTTTTTATCCTCTGAAAGTTCCATTAATGAACCAAACTTGCTCGTGAGACTACTGATAGTATTATTCCTGAAATGAACTTACTCTTCTCTTTAACCTCCTAGAGACCATGGCTTGCTTTGAGACTCAGTTTTTCCACATGAGAACTTTTCTATTCCCCACAATTAGCAATATCTTGCCACACTAAAGTTAGATTTAGTGAATTTAAAAAAGTATGTATGAAATATTTACTATGTACCAAGAATTGTGTTAAGTACAAGTGATACAGATACAAAGGCAAGATACTCAAAAGAATGGACAAAATATAGCAGAAGAGCAGGAAGATGCCAATTCCATGCCCTATATCTGTTTTTCATGTGTTTTGTCCATATATATATATATATATATATATATATATATATATATATATATATATATATGTTTCCTCTTTTAAATATAAAGTCCTTGAGAGCAGAAACTAGTTAAATTTTTTTCTTTGTATTCCTGGTGGCCACAATTGATATTTAATTAATACTATTTGCTTAATTAATTGATTGTTGTGTGTTTTCATGGCTCAGTGCTAAGAATTATGGACAACGGTCCAAGTAAAAGATTTTATAGTCATGTGTTTAGGAGAATGAAATCTTAATTGTGGAGTTCTTTTGATTTATAAGTACTATGAAGAAGGTAAAAGAATCACAAAATCTTAGAATTGGAGAGGACCTCAGAAGTCATCTAGTTCAACTCTTGTCTGCAGAGGAATCTCCATGAAAACATTATTGAACCATACATTCATACTCTGCTTGAAGATCTTTGTTAGAGATAAGGAAAACATTCTTTCATAAAATATACCATTATACTTCTAAATGTGTCTCATTGTTAGGAAACTTTCTTTTTCATGAACTGAAATCTTCCTCATAGCAATTATTACCCATCAATCTTAGATTAGTCGTTTAGTATCTATCATCTATCTACAAGCTGTTACATAGGACATCTTCCATATTAGAGCACACTATAATTTTATCTCTGCTTCCTAGAGTTCCTAGTTTCCCTCACAGTTCAACTTAATCTCACCTTTTACATGCATCATTTTATTCCCCTCCAGATATTAGAGCCTCTCTTGCCTAAAAAGAGCTTGTGTATTTTGCATCTTTTTATATGCATCTTGCTATCTCTAGAATTAATCTATTTGAGAGAATACAGGTTTCTTCTTTATATACTTCACACGAAAAATTGACTAATCATATGATCCCTACCATATTGAACTCATACTGCTGATTTTTTTTAATCCAAATATAGGCTGATCCACCATGACTTTGATATTTTATCTTATTGGATCCAGAATAGAATAAGAAAGGGTATGCTAAATCTCATCCAGGAAACTATAGTGTTTTCAACAATCATATTTAACTTCTCCATGGCATACATATTCACAAAAATATTTTAATACTAATTTTCCCAGGAATACTAAATAGTCATAAATAGTGCAACTCCATAATCACCAAAGCATTAGAACTGCAAATAACTCAAAAGGCAATGGAGAGACTTAGGTCAAGTAATAGTATGTTATTAATAATGACCTGCATATAATAAGTCTCAGGGATATCAAAGGAATATATTTTAATTATTTGTTATTGAGTTGTTTCAGTCCTGTCAGACTCTTCATGATTCTTTTGGATTTTCCTTCACAAAACTATTGGAATGGTTTGCCTTTTCCTTCTCCAGCTATTTTACAAAAGAGAAAACTTCTGTAAAGCTTTGCTTCTATAAAGCAAACAGGATTAAATAACATCTCCAGGAGTGCATAGATAGCAAATCTTTGAGGCCAGATTTGAATTCAGGAAATATAAATCTTCCTGACTCCAGACTAGGCACCCTATCTACTATGCTACCTAGCCACCCATGATAAATGCAATATGCATTTATAGAGTACTTTGAAATTTGTCTCATTTTATTATCTTATTTGATCTTCATAACAACCTTTATAATAACCCTGAGAGGGATGTCATTATTATTATTCCCATTTTGTAGATAAGAAAACTGGAGTTGCAGGACATGAGGTGATTTTTTCCAAAGTCACATAGTTACAAAATATCTGAACTCAGATCTTCCTGACTCCAGGTTCAGCACTCTATCTATACTACCACATAGTTGCCTGATGACTAAAAAGAAGGTGAATCAGTCATTTAACAAGCACAAAGCATAGATGACAGATGAATAACATGAGAGCTTTTATATGAAACCTTGAAATACCTAAATGAAAACCTCCATAAGGAGCCAAGATGATATAGGCCAGGACCCAGCTGAACTCTCTTAAAAATTCCCTCTAAACAATTTTAAAATAATGTTTCAAGTGAAATTTTGGAGATACAACAAATAGTCAGTGGGAAATATTTATCCAGCCTAAATCAACATTGGATGTCCACAGGAGAAATTTGTAACATTGGGTTGGTATAGGTCAGAGCACAATAAAAATACCAGTGATAGGCTTTGAATACAGCAATAGGTGTTGCAGCAGCTTCAGGAGCTCTTAGCCCAAAAACAAAAGGAGGATTGGAAAACTGGTCAAAAAGAGATTATAAAAAACTCTTTGCTGGCTCTGGTTGCAACTGGCACTGACTAATAATATTATTGTCCATAATCAATTTTGGATTTGGGCAGAATAGTGTTCTTCCTGAAACCATGACAGATCTGAAGAAGATACCAGGATGAAGATTTACCTCATGAGGTGTAAGCAACTCCAGACTGAGGGAGGAGGACTATAATTTTGAAACCTACTCATATCAGGAATGAGTTAAAAAGGGAACAATACATGCAAACACACACATATACATATAAAAATCTTCTAAATGTATAAATAGGAGGAGGAAATAGTATTAAAGGTAGAGAAGGATGTGTAGATTGATGGGAATGGGATAAAGAAGGAGGGAAAAGATTAGGAAAGATCTTTTGAAGCAGTGTAGGTTAAGTAATAGCAAGGAAAGATAGCAGATAAAGTAAAATAAATGAGTCAGCAGGGATAGGAAATGAGATACACACAAACATAATGATAATTATCATGAGCAGAATTATTCGGCAGGGAAAGAGAGGTAGCATCATTGATCTCAGACAAAGTTAGTCCCAAAATAGATTTAATCAAGAGAAAAAAATAGAAAAAACTACACTGTAAAAAGTTGAACAAGTCAAATGAAAGAGGAGATACAAAAATTCACTAAATAAAAGAACTCCTTAAAAAAGCAGAATTGGCCAAATAGTAAAACAAGTACGAAAGCTCACTAAGGAAAATAATTCCAAATAATTAGAAAAAAGGCAAGTAGAAGTTAAAGATTCAACAAAACATCAAGAACCCCCCAAAACAATGAAAAAATAGAAGAAAATATAAAACATCTCATCAGAAAAGCAAATGACCTGGGAAAATAGATCAAGGAAAGATAATTTAAGAATTACTAGAGTATCTGAAAGCCATGGGGAAAAAATGCAGACATCATATTTCAAGAAATTACAAAGAAAAATTGCCCCAATAGATTCAGAGAGCAAAATATAAATTGAAAGAATTCATCCATAATTTCCTAGAAAAAATCCCAAAATGAAAAATAGGAATATCATCATCAAATTCCAGAGTTCCCACATCAAGGAGAAATTATTTCAAAGAGCCAGAAGGAAACAATTCAAATATCATGGATCCATAATCAAAATAACAAAAGATCTAGTAATTTTCATATTTAAGAAGTTGAAGCCTTGGCATGTGACATTCCCAAAAGCAAAGGAATTAGAATTACAACCAAGAATCACCTACCCAGAAAAATTAGCATAATTCTGGGGGGGGGGTGTAAGGGCAACTAATAAAAGAATGGACTTCCAAGTAGTTTTAATAAAAGACCATAGCTACATAGACAATATGACTCTCAAATACGACTCAAGAGAAGCATAAAAAGGTAAACATAAAAGAGTAATCATAAAGAATTCAATAAAATCAAACTGTTTGCATTCCTATATGGGAACATGATATATGCAACCCCTAAGAACTTTTATCACTATTAGGACAGTTATAAAGAATCTACATCAACAGAGGGCATGGGCATGAGCATGGAATCAATTATGTTGGGATGATCTCCAAAAAAAAAAAAAAAAAAAAAAAAAAGTGAGAAAAAGGAATGTCCTGCAAGAAGGGAGAAGGAAAATGTAGAATGGGGAAATTTTATCACATTAAAGTTATTAAAGGAAGAGTTTTTATGGTGAGAAGAGAGAAAGGTGAATGCTTTAATGTCATTATCATCATAATTGATTGAAAGAAGGAAGAATATCTATACACACTAAATTGGTATAGAAATCTTTGAGGACAAAAGATATGGGGAGAGGGAGGATGACCAAAAATATGCAATCTGAAAATTATCAGAACAGCCTTTTGAAAAGGCAGGAGAACTAGAAATCAGGATGCCAATATTTGCTGGATTATAGAGAAAGTCAGGGAATTATGGGGCAGGGGGAGAGAACTATTTCTTCTTCATTAACTATACCAAAACCTTTAACTGTGTGAAAACAATAAAATATGGGAAGTTTTCAAAGACATGGGAGTACCAGATCATTTGATTCGGCTGCTGAAAAACCTATATGTAAGTGAAGAAACAACACTTATAACTAAACAATGACTCTGATGTTGGAAAAGATTGAAGGCAAAAGGAAAGGAGGACAACAGAGGATAAGATGGATAGATAGCATCATGAAAGAAACAAAAGTGAACTTGTACAGACTTTGAGAGAGTAGAAAATAGAAAGGTATGAAGTGTCATGGAAATACAGTTATTAATCATAACTGTGAATGTGAATGAGATTAGCTAACCCATAACATTGAAGCAGATAGCAGAATGTGTTAGAAATCAGAACTTAACAATATGTTGTATCCATATTGCAAACAACATTCTTAAAAAAGAAAGACAATTAAAACAAAGGTCTGAAAAGAATCAATTATGCTTCAGCTGAAGTAAAAAGGCAAGGTAGAAATCATGATTTCAAACAAAGCAAAAGCAAAATTAAATCTAATTGAAAGAGATAATTAGGAAACTACATTTTGCTAAAATGAAGACAATTAAGTTATATTTAAATTTTTACAGCAAGTTTTTTTCTGATAAAGGCCTCATTTTTTTCAAATATATAATAAATTGAGTTGCATTTATTAAAATATGAGCATTCCCCAATTGATAAATGATCAAGAAATATGAATCATCAGTTTTTGGAAGAAATCAAAGTTGTCTCTATTCATATAAAAATGTTTTAACTAACTACTGGTTAGAGAAAATCAAATTAAAACAATTCTGAGTACCACCTCAAGCCTATCAGAAATGCTACTTCCTAGAGGGGATGGGGGGAAATTAGTACATTATTGAATTGTTGGTAGAATAATAAAGTGGTCCAGCCATTTTGGAAAACAATGTGGAATTGTCAAAAGGGCAATAAAACTACATAACCTTTGATCCAGCAATACTAGGGCCTGTATTCCAAAGAGATTAAAGAAAAAGGAAAAGGACCTGTATGTACAAAAATATTTATAGTACCTTTTTGTAGTGGCAAAATATTGAATATGGAATTAGTGTTCATCAATTATGGAATGGCTAAAGAAATCATGACTTGATGAGGTATTATTGTGCTATAAGAAATGATCCGGGAGGTAGTGTTTAGAAATTATGGGCAAGATGCATATGAACTGATTTCAGCAAAATGAATTGAAAAGAATCAGGATATTATTGTGCACAATAAAACCAAAGTTATAATGATGATTAATTGTGAAAGACTTGGTTCCTCTTAGCAATACAATGATCCAAGACAATTCCAAAGTACTCACAACTGTTATCCATATCCAGAGAGAGAACTGATGAATTCTGAGTGAAAAATTGCAGCATAATTTCCTCATTTTTTTGCTTTTTTGTTATGTAGCTAATATGGAAATATGTTTTAGATGATTTCATGTCTATACTTGATTTCATATTGTGTTTGTCTTTTCACTGAGTAGGAGAGGTAGGGAAGGTAGGGGAGGTAAGGAATGTGGGGGGGAAAGTGGGAGAGCATCTAGAACTCAAAATTTAAAAAGAAAAGAATGTTAAAAATTTTAAAAAGAACATTCAAATAAAAAAACACCTCCAGGATACCTCATAGATTCTCTGTGGGTAATTAATAAGGAAATATGGAAAAGACTCATTCAAGATGAGACCAAAAGAGGCAGTAATAACCACATCAGTAAAATGCACTGAAGTATTGATAATTGCAATTTAAACTGTGTCCTCTTAACTTTGACCCATCATTATAGTCTAGGAATAACTTTTGAATCCTGATTACATCATGCAACAAATTAATTATCCTTTCTCTTGTTCAGAAACTTGAAAAGCATATCAATTATGCCTTCATTGAAGTCATTGATAAAAAATTTCGAACAGAATAGGAACAAAGACAAGAGCCCTAGCTCACTCTGTGGGAAATTCCCTTCAAGTGCTTGGTCTGTGATGTTTAATATCTTCATCAACGATTTGGATAAAGGGAGGCTTATCCTCCCCCATCTTATTTGAATAAAATGGGAGTCTTATTAAATTTTCAGATGACACACAGCTAGTGATGGTGGCAAGATAGTTAACATATTGAATGAGAGTGATATTATTAAAAACCATCCCAAAATATCTCAATAGGTTAGAATGTTGGATCAAATTAAATAAAATTAAATGTGAAAAGAAATTAACTTATTACAAATTTCAGTGTCACCTCATTTGTAGAACTAGTATCAGGAACAAGCCCTTCTGGGCCTCAATCACCATGTTTGTAAAATGAGGTGGACTTCTGAGATTACTCTTAGCTCTTTATCTATGATATTATGATAATAAATAGAAAAAGGCTATGAAAAGTTTAGCAGGTTTAACAATTAACAGGTTATATAATCATTTCCAATTTATTATGGATCCTATTTTCTCAGCATATTTCCCATCTTTTCCCTTCTCTCCATTCATGAGGCCATCACACTAGTTTAGACTATCATCACCTCTCCCCTGGACTATTGAAATAGTTTCCCATTTAGAATATTGGTCCCAGTTCCTTTCCAATCCAATAACCACATAATTGCCAAAATAAATTTCTGATTTTCCTGAAGTCCAAGTCTAACCACTTCACTGTCCTTGCATGAGAGTGTTCATTTCAATAACTCCCTTTTGCCTCCAGGATTAAACACAGACACCTCAGCGCTATTTTTCAGGTTCTTCATAATCTAGCTTTAACATTCTTTTCTAGATTTATTTCATTATTAATCATTTTCACATACTCTAGGTTCCAGTCACAATGGCCAAACTTTTTTTTTTCAAAGTTTTGACATGCCATCTACTATTTCAATCTGCACAAACTAATTTCATGCTAGGAATCTATGCTTTCCTTACCTCACCCCTCTTAGAATTCCTGAAGGCCAAAGTCTCCCATTGCTTCCAGGGCCATCTCCAGTCATCCTGACTATATCTGGCCACCAGACCCAAATATCTCTAGAGGGGAAAGTGAGGCAGGTGCCCTTGCACAGCCCTCCCTCACTTAAATACATTTCACTGGCATGGCATGCCATCATCTCCTTGATGACAACTTTCTTCCCTCATGTTCTAACTGCACTGTAAGCTTTGCTGGATGCCTCTGCTTAATAATTATTACTCTCCTCCTCCTGAAATAATTTTCTGGATACACATTGCATCTCCTACCCCTTCCTTTCCATAGAATATAAACTCCTTAAAAGCTGGGACCCACTACTCTCCTTGTTTTCTGGCCTTTGCATTGACATAATCTAAACAAAATGTCCTGGACATTTTAGACACTTTTAAAATGCTATTTGGATTGTATTGGATTGCAATAAAAACCATGTCTCATAAATCTTATGGCTTACAAGAGTTAGCCACTGGGTAATACCTAATGAATTTAAGGGTTTCTTATAGGGAAGGAGAATAAAGGGATTGTGATTCAGCAAGGCCCTGCAGGAAAGAACTGAGAGAAAGGCTAGGTGGAAGCAGGAGGCTGAAGAGAAAGTCTGAAACAACACATTCCCCATGGGAACTGGAGGCATCTTGTACTTTGGAAAAACTTGGCAAAGTTGGGGGAGGCTCCTCGCCAGATGAAGATAAGAGAAGAGGCTCTTCTCCCCAAGGAAGATGGCAAGTTACAGTTTACTAAGTGGAGAGTACAATCGGTGAGAGTGAATCTCGCCTGTGTGGGAGGGGAAGGAAAAGCAAAAGAGAGAAGGAGGGGAGGGGAGAAGGATTGAGGAGCAGGGAGTGGGTGGGGGAAGAAGAGAAAAAGGGAGCAGAGCCCAATCTTTAACAGGCAGGCTGGAAAGAAAGACTGAGCTCTGTTAGTGTGACTGTTGATTTCACAAGACAACACACTCACCCATACAGAATCCACCAACACACAGCGATATCTCAACAGTACCACCAGATATATACATACATCATACTTTCACACAAATACAAAGATATCCTATAATTCTAATCTGAGCCCAAGTATGCTCCACTCACACAGATAATCTATAGCACATATACACCAGAGACTCCTAAACCATACACCCACATTGCAATCAAAACTAAAGCCCTCTCATACATACACATGAACACATGTAACACACTGAAGTTAACTTATTTTCCACTGTTCCTACACAACATACCGTATACTATACACCATAAACGTACCACAAACCCATACTCACTTACCCCAATCTTACTGCTTTCACACATGCACACCCACATATGTCCATCTCAGTTCACATAAAACAACTTTTAATCTTCCTTGATGCACCGACTCCAACAGTCCTATAGGCTTTTCATAGACATATCTATGTGTATATATACATAATCTCTCTGTCCTCAGCCTTCCCAAATCACTCACTACCCACAGAAATAGCAAGAGTAGAAAAGTTGCTATCAGCAGAGGGGAGATAACCATAAAATCTTACAGTTTCAGAAGGCAGAGGTTACCCACTGTAAAATCTACTTGAGCAGGAGCCCCTTCTAAAATATCCTCAATAAGTGGTCATCCTTCCTGCATTCAGGGGTGAGATGAGGATCCCATGTCTCCCCTTTTTCTCAAAGAAAGAAAAAAACATGGCAAGCCAACTAGAAGAAAAGTAGAACCAGGTTCATTTTATGAAATGACAGATAATGTCTAGCAATTAAAGTAAGTTACAGATTGTATTCAACAGATATGTTGCTGAGGGAGGTCAGGAGGCAGCAGAAAGGCTTCTCAAAATTATAAATTTTGGTAAGATCCTGTTCAAATGGACCTTCATTAAAGGCTTAAATGACCCTTAATTAATATAAGGAATCTGGGGCAAATAACTTGCCTCAGGTCACCTGTGGTGACAGAGCCAGAACTAGGAGGCATAGATGCCAACTTTTAATCTAGTACTCAATGAACCACCCCGACTCCCTTAGAGGCAATTGGCATTGATCAAAAAAGCATTTATTAAGTGCCTAGAATATACCAAGTACTATGCTAAATTCAAGAATATGAAGAAAAGCAAAAGACCATAACTTACAGTCTAAAAGGGGAAACAGGAAATACAATTATGCACAAAGATTTAAACAAGATAAACTGGAGATAATATGTAGAGAAAATGTATATTAGGGAATAACAGGAAAGACATTTTATATTTTTGTGGGGGGGAATATATTCTCATTTATTCTTTTTATAGTAAAAGCTTTTTTAAAAATATATATATGCAAAGATTTTTCTCCCTCCTTTTTCCCCTCTTTCCTCCCCTAGACAACAAGTAATCCAGTTTAGATTAAAAATGTGCAATTCCTCTAAACATATTTCCACATTTATCAGGCTGCACAAGAAAAATCAGATCAAAAAGGGAAAAAATGAGAAAGAAAAAAGCAAGCAAGCAAACCATAATAAAAAGAGTGAAAATGCTATGTTATGATCCACCCTCAGTTCCCACAATCCTTTCTCTGGTTCTTTCTATCACAAGTCTATTGGAATTGGCCTGGATTACCTCGTTATTGAAAAGAGCCAAATCTATCACAGTTAATCTATCACATATTTTACTTGTTGCTGTTTCTCTTGGTTCTACTCATAGAAGACAAAATTTTAACAGGGAAGAAAACAGCAGAGATGTTGGGAGAGAATATTCTAAGAATGCTGGATTTGAGAGTTCAAATTCTACATCTAAAACTTATTGCCTGCAAGATCTGGAGCAAGTTTTTGAACTTTTCTGGACCCATTTTATCATCTATAATATGGAGAAGGTAAATTAGGTGACAGATATATATAGATATATAAAATGTGTGTATAACTACATGCAAACATGTATATTATTGTAGTTCTAAGGCTTCTTCCAGTTCTAGAGCTATGATCCTATGTTTTCCTGTGTCTTAAATTTCTACCCAAATGTAGATTATTATATATTTCCTATATGATATTTCAAACAACTTGGGTTATTTCTGGACTTATTTTACATCTTCTGATAGACTGGAGCTCTTTAAGGGACTAGGCCCTCACTTTGATTTGATTCACAACACCCAACATAGTTAAGGACAAAATGACTCAATACATATTTGTTATGGATAAGTTAATGAATGACTAGATAGAAAATCAAAAAATGTGCTACAATGTTTGAGTAGAAAAAGATTTTACAAATTAGAACATTTTTAAAGCTGACATTTCTATATTTCCAAAATGCTTTACATCCATTGTACTGATTCCCAAACAATCTTCTCTGGCAGATATGAGATTTTATGGAAATAATGCGACACAGAGAAAGAAATGATTCACCTAAGATTATGCAGCTAATAAAAAGCAGAACTGGTAACTTAGAACATAACATGTTAGATCTGGAAGAGACCATAGACCTTATATATCAAAATAAAAAATAACTTTAAAAACCAACCTCCTCATTCTTAAAATAAAAAAAAATTTCAAATCAAAAAGGGGAAAGCACTCTAGGTAGCCTGACTCCTAATTTGCTACTCTTCTACTCTACATCTAATTACTATACATTTGTTATTCTAATATCTATTGGGGGAAAACTGGAATTTTGGGAAACATTTCCTGTTGTTCAAAATCAGTTATTTTTGTTTGTTTGTTTTGTTTTGTTTTTTATTAATTTTATAATTATTAAATTTTTGACAGTATATATGCATGAGTAATTTTTTATATAATATTATCCCTTGTATTCATTTTTCCAAATTTTTCCCTCTCTCCCTTTACTCCCTCCCCTAGATGACAGGCAATCCCATACATTTTACATGTGTTACAGTATAACCTAGATACAATATATTTTCTTGTTGCACGTTAAGTATTGGATTCCGAAGGTATAAGTAACCTGGGTAGATAGACAGTAGTGCTAATAGTTTACATCAATTCCCAGTGTTCCTTCTCTGGGTGTAATTGTTTCTATCCATCATTGATCAACTGGAAGTGAGTTGGATCTTCTTTATGTTGAAGATATCCACTTCAATCAGAATACTTCTTCATACAGTATTGTTGTTGAAGTGTATAGTGATCTTCTGGTTCCGCTCATTTCACTCAGCATCAGTTGATGTAAGTCTCTCCAAACCTTTCTGAATTCATCCTCCTGGTCATTTCTTACAGAGCAATAATATTCCATAACCTTCATATACCATAATTTGCCCAACCATTCTCCAATTGATGGACATCCATTTCATCTTCCAGTTTCTAGCCACTACGAAAAGAGCTTCCACAAACATAAAATTAGTCATTTTTTAAGGTCACTAAAATTTTTTCAGTATCTCTCTTCCCCCACTTTAAATAATTCCATATAACAAAACAGTTTTAAGAAAAAGAAGAGGAAAGAAAAAGCAAAACTGATCAATATTCCAAAAATGTTGAAAACATGTACAATATTCCATAACCACTCTCCTCCTGCCTCTGCAAGGGAAGAAATAGAATAGTCTTTTTATATCTCTTCTTTTGTGCCATGTTTGTTGATTATAATTTTATACTATTTGGGTTTTCATTCTCTTGTGTTTTATTATATTGTGATGATTTTTCACTTTATATTGTTGTATCATTGTTTCCTTGGCTCTGCTTACTCCACTCTGCATTAGTTCATGTAAGTCTTTTCATGTTCCTCTGTTTTCATCACAATCTTCATTTCCTCCAGCACAATAATATTTCATTACTTTAGCATATCACTGCACTTTGTTTAACCATTCTCCAATCAATGGACATGCAATTTGTTTCTAATTCTTTACTATCACAAAAAAAATTGCTGCTATAAATATTTGTCTATTGATGGCTTCCTCAATATATAAGCTCAGTAATAGAATCTGTGGATCAAGAGCCATGCACATTTTATTTACTTAATTCCAAAATACTTTCCAAAATGGTTTTTACTAATTCATGGCTTTATCAAGAACACACTACTTAGTGTCTATCTTCCCACAATCCCTACAGCATTTACTATTCCCATATTTTACCATTTTTGCCAGTTTGCAGAATTTAAGGTAAAATCCATAGTTCATTTTATTCCCATCACTTTACTAGTGCTGAATGTGCATTCCTAGATAACAATTTTTTGGAACTTTTCATGGACATAAAGAACATTGCTCCGTTTGGCTCTTGACATAGACATGATAGGAAAGAGCACTAAAAAATGTAGCCAGAGATTCAGGATGATAATTTCTATGTTGTTTATTCAACTTCTGGAACTGAAGTCTTTGGTTCCTGGCCAAAACTCACATTGTCTTAGAGAAAGCCAATTCCTAGTTATATGCTGGCTCGGGATCATTCTTTGAGCAGAGAATGAAGTCCTGGTAACTTCTCTACTGATGTAGTCTATTCACTAAACAAATATCTACTCAATTCTTTCTATGTGTGTGCTGAATGGGATACCTAAAAAATAAAAGATAATATACCCCCTAAAGGGATGTATAATATAGTATTAATCTTAGAACCAAAATTCTTAGAGTTAGAAAGAATATTAGAACTTAAAGTGGTTTAGTTAAAAGAAAACAGAATAAATTTAGAGACAAACTAGCTCATGCAATGTAGCCATAATAAACTTTTAAGCTTAATCTACATTTTAAACATTTTTGTCATCACTTTCTTAAGTATAGACAATGCTATACAAACAGTAAACAAGTATACAAAGCCTGATTTGAGTTTTCCAATTTGTAAATTCTCACACTGAAAATTTAACAATGGGCTCTCAAGAATCATTTCAAGCTACCCCCAACATATCTCTGTTCCAAATCAAATTTCATCTCAGAGGCAAGCTTAGGTACTGAGACAATCAACTATCTTTAGCTCTTTCAACTAGTTGCAAAAAGACATGTCCACATCTTCCATAAAGCAATGCTTTTAAAAGTCTAAAGACTTGCTACCCTGAAAACTCAATAAGCTGATAAGAAAATTCCCTTGATGCCTCCTTTATGATGTCATAATTATATATAACCTACAAAGAAAAAATTCGGAGATAGCAAGAATTCTCAAAATCATTTCACAGATAAGGAAACTAAGTCTCAGAAAGGTTCAGTTTATTCCCCAAAGTCACATAGGAAATAATTATAGGGCTGGATTTGAATACAGGTTTTCTGACTCCTGGCCCATTGGTATTTCCAATGTTCTACACAACTTCTGAATTTGGAGCTCATTCCCTGAAATGAAGCCAGAACCAGCTTTGAGTTTTATTTAGCCAACTGAAAGTTTTGGAATGGAACTGTACTTGTGATATGGCACTTGTGAATTTCATCTGTAGGAAATAACTGGGTAAATATCCTGCCAGGTGTCCATCTGGAATTAGTTCCGTGGCCTTTCAGCTCTCATTCCTAAAAATCCTCCTCTGATGTACAGCCTTCCAAAGTTCAGCTGGCCAAACCTGGTCAAGTTATAGCATTGACATTTCCATGTCTTCTCACTCTTCAAGACAATTCAAATCTCTCCTCAACAATAATTCAAAATGTATCAGGAGCCTACTGTATACAGTCTAATTCAGTGGTGAGGAAAATATAAGTAATGGAGGAAAAATAAGATGTGGTCCTGACCCTCAAGAATATGCTTACCTTCTGTTTTCTTGAGTCCTTCTCTGTTCTAATATTCTATCTTCTAAAATTCTTTCTAGCTCTGACAGTTTATGTTCCAAAATAATTCCCAAGATGAAGAAAGTTCTTTCTAATGTGGATATTCTATGTTCTAAGGTCCCTTAGTTAAGTTCACTACCAAATTCCTATTTGAAATACAGTAAGAGTCTTCTAAAATGAATCACAAAACTACATGACAGATGGGAAAAATAGCTTTGTTTTTTTGTTTCCTTATAGAAAGAAGCATTCAACTGTGAACTAAAGAACTGGGAGGTGGATTGAATTTCATGATTTACAAATAGCTTGATATAAACCAAGTGGGGTATCTCTTCCCAGGATCATGGCTCAGAGTCTATAAAGACAGAAGGGAAGGGACCAGTGAAATTAGCTAGGAAGCAGTGGTCAAGGCCAAAGAGACAGACATCTGATTAATGGTTTAGTTTAAAATCACTGAACAAGGAATAAATAGACCAGGATTCAATTCAAAGCTTTGATACTTGATAAACTTATATTCTGAGCAAGTCACTTCCCTTATGTGACCCTTAGTTTCCCTATTATGTAAAATATAGATGCTTAACTCTATCTCTCTCATAGAATCAAATGAGATAATGTGAATCAAAAAAGTACTTTGCCCCCATAAAGTGCTACAGCAATGGGAGCAATTATTGTTATAGACAAGGAGCATTATCTTCATACAGCAAGTAGAGCACATTATTACATTATATTCCATCATCCATTAGTTTTGCAGAGCTGCCAAAATCATTTTTATCATGATGCGAAAGTGGTGGTATTTGAGCTGCCTTCCTCTTTCTTTCTGAGTTGAATGTCTCTTTTAGATGAAGAAAAAAAAAAAAAAGACTGAATCTTTTGTCCTGTCTGTCAGGCAATTTTCTGATTTTTTTTTTTTAAAGAGTCTCACTGTATTTCAAATACAGGTTGAGTATTATTTGAGGTCAAGTTCTCCTGCTGGCTAACAGACATATTGGCTGGGAGAGTCACAATACTGTGAAGTACTATTTAGCACCAGTTTGATAGACCAGGAGTCAACAATCCAAAGCCTTTGATGAAGGGGATGTCAGAGAAGCCTTGGTCTGGCAGGCTTATATAGGTGCCAAATCTCTCTATCATCTCCCTCTTCCCCACCCTCCACTTACCCACCACTACCATACACATACTCATCTACTCAGGGAAAAATTGTGAAGCTTGTGAAGTTCATTGTTGGTGCCCCTCCAATTACCTCTACTGCCTTTCAGTCCTTTCCTTCTATTACCAATCATTTCCTCCCATGCTTATTCTATTTCCTATTCCTACCGAACTCTTACTAAGATGTTAACTGAAAAATCTACAACTAGTCTGTAAATTGAATTATATGAACTCTAAGGATACTTCCAGATTCATTATTCTGTAATTATAATTTTAATGTCACTTCTGTCATTCTACGTTCTGCTTTAGGGTCTTTCCTATTGTTCATTATTTGTTCCATGCTCCAGGGTTTCATCTGTCTGTAGAATTTTGTGTTGTATGTTAAAAGATCTCTTCCAGGTTTGATAACCTAGGCTCTAAGGTCTTTTCTATTGCTGACATTCTGCATTCTCTATTATGACTTTCTATGGTCCAAGGTCTCTTTTATTTCTAACATTCTGATGGACTATAGTAATCAGAAGGTATGATGGATTTTACAGGCTGAGAAGAGAACATCTCATTCTCTCCATCTGAAATGTTCAAGTCATCTAAACAGCTTTTCACTGGAAAGACAATGTAGATCTTATGTTTAAAACATATAGTCATATAGCAATAGTGTCTGGCACCAGAAATATACTTGTTTATTGACTTTAGGAAAAAGAAGACTGGGAGGGGGTAGTAGAAAAGAAAAATGGTCTGTTTTACAGATTAGGTTATTAGGAGTGGGAATTGCCCCTGGGCAAGCAATGTGTTCATTTAAAATGTAAATGAACCTCTACCATCCCTCACTCTGTATTCTCCCTATCTCTATTACTTGAAATCAAATAAGGTTTTATGTTGCTGAACAGTTCAGTTCACAGCAGGTTACTCCTACCCCATATGCTTATAGTTGCTTTGGTCAGAGAACTCTTTCTGGCTTCTTGTCAAGAAGAGAAAGTCACCTATATGATTTCACTTTGTGAAAACAGTGAAGAGGGGACCCGGAACTCCGAAAATTCTTGAAGGAGAAAATCTCCTTCAATTCTGCCTCAATAACAGACTCTGCCCCAACTCCTTTTTTCTCTTAGATGAATTAAAGTTTTAACTGCTTGAGGGGGGAATGAATAGCGTTGTGGTCCCTTTAAGAAATTAGTCCTTTCAGATTGATTTATTCCTTTCTGATTGAGATTACTCCCAGCCCCTCCTGGTTGATACATTATCAGTTCAGGAAGCCTGCACCTTTGATTCACAAATCCTGGTCAAAAGCACCCTTTTGAATTCCAATAGGAAATCCTGGTTTGTCCCAGTCCCCACCAGATCTGGGACTCCACCCATGGACCCCTTTAGCTACATCTCTCATTATAAAAAGAGCCAAGCTGGAGTCCTCTCTTTGCAGAGGTTCCAAACATGCTAGTTACCATGCTTAGCACTCCGATCTCTGCCCACTGGAACACTGTTTCCGGTGCCCTCCTTTCTTTACCTAGCACCTTTTACTAATTAGACTTTAACCTTACTTCCAAACCTTACCTTTATCAATCTAGGTTTTAGGGTCTATAAATTCCTTTACAGAGAACTGTTTGCACCGCCACTAAACTTCATTTATCCTTGAGCTGAATCCTGAGGGATTGCAGGGAAGCTCCATTTGACTCCCTGAACCCCAAACCTGCCACTAGACCAGAAACCCTAATTTCATTTGGGTACTCCAAATCTAAACATCATCAACAGTTCCAGGCAGCAGTCTCCTGAGAATGATGGCAGCAATAGGTTGGAAATCAGGAATACTTTGATGCAAACTCATGCTAACGCTTAAACAGAATATATGAGTGATGAGGTCCTAAATGGTGAGTATGGTTGGCCAAGAGAAATTGGAACACTGGATCAGACAGGGAGAAAGCACTGATAGGGATCACTTTAGCTAAAGTCCCACCCTCTGGGGAGGTCATCCAGTCATAAATACAAATTATGTCAAATCTCTGAGACCTACCGTCTATCAGATCATTGGCAGCCTCACCTTGCCATGTCCTATCAGAAATCCTAGTCCATGAGACTAAATTTTCTCTATAAAACAGCTTATGGCCCATGGCTTCCACACTGTGACTCCTTTGGGTCAGTCCACCATGCCACTCTGCCTCATGGTGTCTTTCCCCTTGTCTCTCCCCCATACCATATGGGTTCTTCTAACCCCAACATATCTTATGGTATCTCTCCTCTTCTGTCCCCACTTCTCTTCCTGACAACTAACTAACTCTTAGGGTGCTAAATTCCTTTACAATTTATCCTGCCAACTAAGGGCATGCCCCAACTTCATGTAGTATTCTCTTTCTAACTAGGTAATTGTGAGTTTCATAAAGGAGCTTGTCTTTTATATGCTCTCCCACTCTATTTCATATTTACCATTTTGTGTATCTATTGAATTGCTTCATATTGTCTGTAACCTCTTTCCTTAAATAAATCTACCTTTAGCCAAAGAGAATGGGCATTGTGAATTCTTCACATGACTGAACCCCAATATTTGGTGCTTCTACTAAAGATCATCATCTAGTGCCTACATCAGCCACATCATTTAGAATGTTGTGTTCTGTTTTGGGAATTACATTTTATTTTTTTAATTAAAGATTTTTAATTTTCAAAAGATAAGCATGGATAATTTTTAACATTAACCCTTGCAAAACCTTGTGTTCCAATTTTCTCCCCTTCTATCCATCCCCTCCCCTAGATAGCAAGTAATCCAATTCATGTTAAACATAGTAAAATATATATGTTAAATCTAATATATGCATTCATATTTATACAATTATCTTGATGCACAAGAAAAATCGAATCAAAAAGAAAGAAAATGAGAAAGAAAATTGAATGCAAGCAAAAAGAGTGAAAATGCTATGTTGTGATCCACATTCAGTCCCCACAGTTCACTCTCTGGGTGTAGATGGCTCTCTTCCTCATAAGATAACTGGAACTGGCTTGAATCATCTCATTGTTAAGAAATGCCATGTCTACCAGAATTGATCATTATATAATCTTGTTGTTGCTGTGTACAGTGATCATTTCACTTAGCATCAGGTCATGCAAGTCTCATCCTGCTGATTGTTTCTTATAGAATAATAATATTCTATAACATTCATATACTATAACTTGATTCAGCCATTCTTCAACTGATGGGAAGCCACTGAGTTTCCAGTTTCTTGCCAATAAACAAAGGGCTGCATTAATCTATTATTAATTCAAAGAGGGAAGAAAACTTCCCTTTTTCTGGTCCTCTGGTTTCTTGTCTTATGTGAAAAGAGGGAGATGGACTATGGATCTTAAGGAGTCTTTTGGCACTATTACTCTATGAGGGTAGAGTAGAGTAGAGTAGAACTACAGAAAGGCTTTTAAATTAAGCTTTCTTGACATTCTTCATGATTCAATAGAACTGAAAAAATAATAAAATGTAGAATGTTGGATAAGGAGAGAATCTTAGAACATTGAATATAGTTTGCTAAAACTGGGAAATATATTTTAATAGGTCTGTAGAATACAGATCTAGATGGGATGTTAGAAATAATATATATATTTTATTGCTGGAATTTGAGAGGTATGGGCCAAGAAATTCCTTTCAGCAAGCTTCCTAAGTCTCTCCCATTTTCTGCCATAATGCAGAATTCTACCATTAAAGTTTCACTTATTCTGCTATTCAAGACTGTTTGGACTTCTCAAATTTTCCTACAAACCTATAAGTTCCTCTAGAATTGATGAGCTTTATCATATAACATCTTGGACATTCAGAACAGTGAGACAAAACTGGGACAAAGGATACAGAAATGGGAACTACTATGTAAAAGGGAAGTGTAAAGAAAACACCTTTATAATTATGCCTTAGGTTTAGGTTACACTTAGCCAAATAGAAGTATGGGAAAGTTAATTCAAGTCTTTACTATATTTTGTCTCAACTATTACAGTAACTTCTGTAAATTAATTTATTCTGTAAATTATTTATTCTATAAATTAATGTTTCTAAAGCATAAGTCTGAGGACATATTTCTCTGATCAAAATCTTTCAACTACTTCAACTACTCATAATTACTTAAACCCCAATTCCTTGGGCCTTACATTCAAGGCCTTTCTTATTTTGGATAATTCTTTGCTTTTTAGAAATGCCATGCTTTACCAATATTAAATTATGTGATACTCTAACCAAAACAAACAACAAGCAAACATACCTCACTCTATGTCTTCTGAGCTTTTTCTCATTATATTTTTTGTATCTCAAGAAGTCTTTCAATTTAACCTACTGATATTCAAGCTCTTACTTCAAGGACTAGCCAATATTATATTTTTCCACAAAATCGTTTGTATTCCATCCAAAGAATTTCAGTCCATGAATACTTAAGATATTAATGAAGCACTTCTTATTCTAAATAATGAAGCATAAGGCTATGAAATCTCTGAAGTCCCTTCCAAATCTGAGATTCTATCATGTCCTGAACTCTCTTTGCATATTATATTTCTCCTATTCACATCTCATGATCTACTTTATGATTATCTTATTTGCCTTATTAGTCCTATTTGTGAATATATCTCATCTCCTCCTCTCAGGGCTTGGAGTTTCATGAGATAAGGTTATTTCTTATTTATCTTTGTCTGTACCCAACACAGTGCCTTAAACAAAGTGGTTGCTTAGTAAATGCTTATGAAATATATACAGGATAAACTAATTAGCATTTCTTCTTGTTCAGTCATCTTTTCTCACTCATATTTCATTTTGTGATCCCATTTGCAGTTTTCTTGCCAAAAATACTGGAGTGGCTTGCCATTTCCTTCTCCAACTCATTGTACAGATGATAAAACTGAAGCAAACAGGATTAAGTGAGTTGTTCAAAGTTACATAGCTAATAAATGTCTGAGGTCAAATTGAAATCACAAAGACTCACCTTCTAGACCCAGGGCCCTCTATCCACTGCACCAACTAGCTGCATTTAATAAAATACCAATTTTTGCCAAGCATTTGTAGGACACTGAAGACAACAGAGATAAATAAAACATTGTCGCTGTCTTCAAGTACCTTATATTCTATTGGGAGAAATAGCATGTATACACATCAGTACACATAAAAATGCAGCATATTATATATTTTTATGTATACATATTTAATGTGTGTACACATATTTTTCAAAAAATACATTCATGGTGATGTAGCAGGGAAAGGCATTAGCATTTGGGTGTATCAGGAAAAAAACTGTAGGAATGACATTTGGGCTGCTCTTTAAAGGAAGCTGAGAATTTTAAGAAAAGGAAAGAGTGGATTCCAGGCACAAGGAACAAAAAAAGCAAAGAGATATAAAATAAAATGCTGTGTGTGAGGAACTACAAAAAGACCATTTTGGCAAAATTATAGAATATGTTAAAGGCATTAATGTAGGGAGGAGACTCTTTGGGCTACCTTAAGACCTCAGCATGATCTCTCAAGGTAATTCAATCAGCATCACTGACTGTTAGATCCAGAAGGGATGCCAGTTCTGCAGATGAGGAAACTGAGAGGCAAAAGATCTTGTCCAAAACCACATGGCTGATAGAGAGTGAGTTGGAATTCAAATTCAAGTTCTCTTACCTCAAATTCAGGGTATTTTCCCCTCTGCTCTCTGCTACCAGCTGAGATGCAATTTGGTACATATATATTGAGTTGAGCTTTAAATTATTTTTATTCCCTGAAGAATAAATATTTTTGTCAGGGAAATGTCAAGTGGTTAGCAATGTCACCCCTTGCAGCAGTCACTCACAATATCCTGAGGGACAGAAGAGGCCGGATGTACCAAAATACAGCTCTGTGTAGCTGCTGGGCTCTGCCAAGTGCAGAATTCACACTGACTCATGTCAATCCTCCTCTTCCGGTTATCATTTTCCTGATGATAATGTTTTCTAAATATGTCAGGTTCACGATGTTTCCCAAATAGGGTGCCCTATTTGAATTAAAGCTGTTCTAAGTCTTCTGTTTAAACACACAAAGAAGTCACTGGAGAAAAGAAAAATCCTTGGCATGGAAACTGGGTTGGGCATTCTTAAGGAGACAGAAAGTGTGATGTAGCAACAAGACCCCTTCATTTGGTATAAAAAGACCTAAATTTGAATCCTGACTCTGCCACACTACCCGTTTGAGGATGAAATTTCTTTAAATTTGCACTTTCTGGACTTCCAAGAACCAAGATGGTGGAATAAGCCATAAATTGTTATAATCTCATATTCAATTCTAAACAACCATAAAATATACCCCCCCAAAAAAAGTCCTGGAAGACCAGAACCAACAAAAAGACAAGGTGAAACAATATTTTAGTTCAAGAAATTTAGAAAATTGTTAAAAAAAAAAAAAAAAAAAAGTCTGTCTCATTCAGGAAAAAGGAGAAGGCAGTTTCAGATAGGAGGTGTCCCAGCAAATCAGCACAAGTCCACTTCAGCAACCAGCAAGAGATCCCCCTATTCAGTACAGTAGAACAGGCAAATGCCAACAAATGACATATAATGTGCCTTAGTGTAAGTAGAGGAATGAGGAGAACCCATTTCTAAATATTAGCATGTGCTTCAATGTAACTCTGGGTAAACAGGCAACTTTTAGTAGCCAGACTTCCACAGTTCCTCAGGATAGCCTAGGGAAGCAGGTGGGCAACAATCTTACAGGTGCCTCAGCAAACAGGCAGCTTCCAGACAGTCTTAGAAAAATACAGAAACATCCCAACAGACTCAACACACACCGGACACCAGCACTAGGACCCAGCCTCAGCCCCAGGCAAGCTGCCAGGCCTCTCCTGGTGCCAGTCATCCCTAGTCTACTCCCTCAGTGCAACACCAGGCACAAGTCCTCCATGGCTGCCTAAAACAACACCTTGTGTAGCATGGGAATAGAGCTAAATTTTTTTTTATTATGGCTTTTTTTTTTTTTTTACGAAACATATGCATGAGTAATTTTTCAACACTGATCCTTGCAAAATGTTCCATTCCAAATTTCTCCCTCCTTTCTCCCACCCTCATCCCTAGATGGCAGGTATTCCAATACATGTTAAAATATGTTAAAGTATATGTTAAATCATATATATATATATATATATATATATATATATATATATATATATATATATATATATCCATAAAATTATCTTGCTGCACAAAAAAAAAAAATGGATCTAGAAAGGAAAAAAAAACCTGAGGAGGAAAACAAAAATGCAAGCAAACAATAACAGAAAGAGTGGAAATGCTAGGTTGTGGTCTACACTCAGTTCTCACAGTCCTCTCCCTGGGTATAGATGGATATCTTCATTACTGAACAATTGGAACTGGTCTGAATCATTTCATTGTTGAAAAGAGTCACATCCATCAGAATTGATCGTTGTATAATCTTGTTGCCGTGTACAATGATCTCCTGGTTCTGCTTGTTTTACTTAGCATCAGTTCATATAAGTCACTCCAAGCCACTCTGAAATCATCCTGTTGGTCATTTCTTACAGAACAATAATATTCCATAACATTCATATACCATAATTTATTCAGCCATTCTCCAATTGAAGGGTGTCCATTCAGTTTTCAGTTTCTTGACACTACAAACAGGACTGCCACAAACATTCTTGCACATACAGGTCTTTTTCCCTCCTTTAAGATCTCTTTGGGATATAAGTCCATTAGTAACACTGCTGGATCAAAGGGTATGCACAGTTTGATGACATTTTGGGCATAGTTCCAAATTGCTAATAGAACTCAAATTTAAAAAAAAAATTAAAAAGACCAAAAATGTGAGCAAAAAATGAAACAAGAAATCTGATTGTACAAAATTATTATGGTGACAGGGAAGATTGACACAAACTCAGAGGAGGACAATAATATTGCAACCCCTATGGGAAAAACCCAAAAGAAAAACAGAAAGAAGCCTAAAGTCTAGAAAGAATTTATGGAAGAGGCAAAAAAAGAGCTTAAAAATAATAGAAGAAAAATAGAAGAAAAACTGGGAAGATAAATGAGAGTGGTACAAGAGAATTATGAAAAAAAAGTCAATAGCTTGGGGAAAAAACAACTTCTTAAAAAAGTAGAATCAACCAAATGGAAAAAGTAGTACAAAAGGCAACTGAGGAAAACAGCTCCTTAAAAGTTAGAATTGGAGAAATGGAAAGAAATAACTCTATGAGGCATCAAGAATGAGTCAAATTCAAAAGAATGAAAAAATATTAGAAAAAAAATGTAGATTACTTTATGGGGGGAAAAAAATGACCTGGAAAATGGATTCCAGGAGAGACAATTTCAGAATCACTGGATTACCTGAAAACCATAATCAAAAGGAAAGCCTGGAAGAATGCATCTTTCAACAAACTATCAAGGAATACTATTCTGATATCCTGGAACTAGAGGGCAAAATAAGCATTGAAAGAAATCACTAGTAACCTCAGAAAAGAGGTCTCAAAATGAAAACTCCAAGGAACATTCAAGCCAAACTTTCAAACTATCAGGTTGAGGAAAAAAATTACAAATAGCCAGAAAGAAATGATTCAAACGTCAGAGAATCACAATCAGGATTCCACAGGACTTAGCAACTGCAACATTAAAATATCAGAGGTCATGGAATATGATATTCTGAAAGGCAAAGGAGCTTGGACAACAACCAAGAATTACCTACCTGGAAAAATTAATTATAATACATTAAGGGGAAAATGTCATTCAATGAAATAGAAGCTTTTAATGCTTTCATAAAGGAGAAAAAAATTAAAACAAAAATTTGATCTCTACAAAATCAAAACTTGTAAAGTACAGGCTAGTACTTGGAGGACTCAGAGTCAGCCAGAGTCAGGATAAATTAAAGTCCTTGGTCTTTAGGGGGAGAAGTGAAGAAGATAGACAAACTGCTGCAAGGCTTGCCAAAAATGTATCCTGGATTCTCCAGTCCAGAGCCACCAGCTTCTCACCTCCTGGTCTTGCCAAAAAGTGACCTTCTGGCCCTTTTCTCTGCCCTCCAATCCTTGCCTATGGTTATCTTAACACCAAACATTCAGCAAGCACCCAACAGTGAGCTATTTATCCAAACATATATGCTAATGGAGTCATTGTCTCACATGGAATAGGTAATTAGCCTTAAATGTTCTCTTGTCTGATTCAAGCACACCTTTTTAGAATTTCAGCCTTCTACAAAGACTCAAAAGAAATCTAAAAAGAAAAAGAAAAAGAAAGCATGAGGCATTCAATGGAGCTGAACTGTTTATATAGGTACATATGAAGATGATGTTTCTAATTGCTAAAAATTGTAACATTAATAGTACAGTTTGAAGGAATTTGCATAGACAGAGGGTCTGGGTATGAGGTGAATTTAAGGGAATAATAGAAAATTAATTAAGGGATGAGAAAGAGAAGTACACTGGATCCAGAAAGGAGAGAGACATGAGATGGGGTAAATTATTTAACATAAAGAAGCACAAAAAAACCTATTACAATGGAGGGAAAGATGCAAGAGTGAGCTTTGGGCATCACTTGAACCTTACTGTCATCAGTATTTGCTGAAAGAGGGAATAATAGACACAATCAATTGAATACAGAAATCTATTTTACCCAACAAAAGGGGAGAACATTAACTAAAAAAAGAGTGAGAGGGAAAGACAGGAAAAAGGGAAGACTGTAGAATGTAGTAGAAAAAAAGCAAGACAATGGTGGGAAGGAAAAGGGTTAAAAAAAAAGAGGACAAACAGGAGGGGAAATAGGATGGAAGAAAATTCACAGTTAGCGATCATAACTGTAAATGTGAATAGAATTAGTATAGAATAGAATAGAAGTAGAAGCAGATAGCAGAATGGATTGAAAACCAAAATCCTATAATATATTGTTTATAAGAAACACACACTTGAAGCAGAGAGACACACAGTAAAGGTAAGAGACTGGAGCAAAATTCATCATGCTTCAGCTGAAGTTAAAAAGGGGAGGAGGGAGAGAGTATTGCAATCCTTATCTCAGACAAAGTAAAAGAAAAAGAGTATCTAATTAAAAGAGAAAAGGAATAAAACTGTACTTTAGTAAACAGACAATGAAGTAACACAATTACTAAACATATGCACCAAGTGGTTTTTTTAATTTTTTTCAATTTTTTTCATTTTTCTTTTTTGTTTGTTTTTTATTAGAGCTTTTTATTTTCAAAACATATGCATAGATAATTTTTCAACATTCACCCTTGCAAAACATTGTGTTACAAATTTTTTTTCCTTCCCTTCCCTCCACTCCCTCCCCTAGATAGCGAGTAATCCAACATATGCTAAACATATTAACATCCAAATTATTTTATTATTATTATTATTATTATTATTATTGTTAGAGGTTTTACATTTCAAAACATATGCACAGGGAGTTTTGGGAAGTGGAGCCAAGATGGCAGAGCAAAGTCAGGAAGCTGCTTAAGTTCTCCTAGTTTCCCTTGAAAACCAGATGAAACCAAGCCTCTGAACAGAGGCTGATGGAATGAAACCACTCTCTAGCTCAATATATACTGAAAAAACTTCAAGAAAGGTCTATCTCACTGGGGTGAAAAGGATATTCAATCCAGGTCAGATAGACTCTGGAAAAGTCAGTGAGAGGGTCTTAATCACAGCAAATCAGCAACTAAGACCCTCAGTCCTAATTCAGTAGAGGAGCAAATAAGTGGGGCAGACCTCAGTACCAGCTCAGAAGGGAAACTCTGGGAAACCAGGCTGTTTCCTGGAAAGAGCAGCCAAGCTATCCCCTACAAATACAAGGGATTCCTGTGCTCAAAACCAAGGCTCAGAGCTGCACAGGAAGCTTGGGTCAGTGTCACCTTTACCCCAGGAGCAGAGTTCTACCTTAAAAGTAAAAAATAAAAGGAAATACCAAAAGAAAAGGAAAGAAAATGAGCAAGAAACAGAAAAGAACCTTGACCATAGAAAGCTACTATGGTGACAGAGCAGATCAAACAAACTGAAACAAAGACAAAATGTCCACAGAAGAAATCTCAAGGAATGAGATAAATTGGTCTCAAGCCCCTCTTTGGGCTTCTTGGAAATACTCATAAAAGACTTAAAAAGGCAAATAAGAGAGGTAGAAAAAAAATAAGAAAAGAAATGAGAGGTATGCATGAGAGAGTCTACAGTTGGAAAAAGGAAGGGAAAACATTTATAAAGAAAACAACTCCTTAAACAGTAGAAGAAACCAAATGGAAAAAGAGATACAAAAGATAACTGAAGAAAATCACACATTAAAAACTAGAAGAGGGAAAATGGAAGCTAGTGACTTTGTGAGACAGCAAGAATCAGTCAAACTAAAAAGAATGAAAAAATGGAAGAAAACATGAAATACCTCATTGACAAAACAGCCAACCTGGAAAATAGACCTAGAAGAGACAATTTTTAAATTATTGGCCTACTTGAAGGCCAAAAAAAAAAAAAAAAAAGAGTCTGGATAGCATTCTACAAGAGGTCATTAAAGAAAATTGCCCACATATTCTAGAAACAGAGGGGGAAATATTAATTGAAAGAAATCATCAATCACTTCTGGAAAGAGATCCCATAAGTTGGGATTTCCTGTCATCTAGGGGAGGGAAAGAGATCCCATAAGGTGGGATTGCCTGTCATCTAGGGGAGGGAGTAGAGGGAGGGAGGGGAAAATTTGGAAAAGTGAATACAAAGTATAATGTCATAAAAAAAAAAATTACCCATGCATATGTACTGTCAAAAAATATATAAATAGGCCAAGATGGCGGAGAAGAAACACACTACTCAGTGAACGTCCTCACTCCCTCACAACCAATTAGATAAATTAAGTCTCAAAATTAGCTCAGGACTGATAGATACCACAAGGACTGGAAGCACGACTTACCAGCTAAAGAGAATCTGGAGTTTCAACAGGAAAGGTCAGTTCTCAGGGGAGGAATAAGAAAGACCAGCACAGACGGTGGGGTAGGGGCACGCTGCGCCCATTGCGCTGGGAGGGGCTCTGGGATCAGAGAAGCCACTGAGGTAAAGGAATCTGGCACAGGCTGTTAGCTCTTCTCTGCTAATTATTTAGCAGTTCAGAAGAGAAAGCCAAAATATTTTAAAACTCAGATTAGATTTCCCCCCCCCCACCCTGGGGGTGACTCGGCAGACTCGGCACCAGGGGGTGTGGCCTCAGCTACCTCCTGAGAATAGTTAAGAGACTGACAAGTGGGTGGATACGGCCCAAGGCAACACACACGGCCTAGCTTAGCTGGAGGGAGTGGAACTCAGCTCCAGGAAGTCCCAGAGAAGCGGAAACTTTGAACTAGGGACCGCGGTTTCTGGCAGACACTTCCAGTTTGAGCGCAGGGGCTTCTCACGTCACCTGCTGCAGACATCCACTCCCCACCCGGACACATAGGCTGAGCTTCTTGCTGTCTTCACTATTCTACGCCCTCAAAGCACAGCAGTGCTAATCACCTCTGAGGCGCTTCCAGGGAGGGGGTGGGGAACTCTCTCCCAGAGCTCTCTCTTAGCTCAGGCTCAGGGGCCGCTTCATCCATCCGGTCTGGGAGGAAGCTGGTAAAGAAGTAAATAATTTCCTACCCCAGGGACAGACCCCAAAACATTTTTTAAGTATGAGCAAAAAAGCTAGAAAAACTATAGATTCCTTCTATACAGAGAAAGAGCGGGTACCCAACCCCGAGGAAGTTAACAGCAAAGATTCAGAAGATAACAACCTAAAGGGGAACGATTCCTGCCCCCCATCACATAACTCTCTCCTAGAAGAAGCTCTTAAGAAATTGAGGGAGATCGAAGAAAAATGGGGCAAGGAAAGGGAAGTTATGATAGAGAATAACAACGTCCTGAAATTGGAGTTGGAAAAAATAAAGAATTCACAGGAGATGCAGGGAAACAAAATTAGTGAATTAGAAAAGGTTAAAAAAACACAGGAAAGTAGGATTTCTGAATTGGAAAAGATAAAAAAGTCTCAAGAAAATAGAATTTCTGAATTGGAAAAAGAAAATAATTCTCAAAAAAAAAAAATTAGGGAAATGGAAAAAAATTCAATAGAGCAAAATAATTCATTTAAAAACGAAATTGGGCATTTACAAAAAGAACTAAAAACTGTGAAAGAAGAAAATAACTCCTTAAAAGTCAGGATGGAACAAATAGAAATGAATGATTCACAGAGAACCCAAGAATCAGTCAAACAAAACAAAAAAAATGAGAAGCTGGAGAACAACGTCAAATACTTACTGGGAAAATCTATAGACCTGGAAAATAGATCTAGGAGAGATAATCTGCGGATTATTGGACTTCCAGAAAACTATGACCAAAAAAAGAGCCTAGATTCTATTTTACAGGAAATTATCAAAGAGAACTGTCCAGAGATAATAGAAACAGAGGGGAAAGTAGATGTTGAAAGAATTCATCGAACTCCTTCTGAAATAGACCCTAAAAAAAGAACACCACGGAATATTGTGGCTAAGCTGCAGAATTACCACACAAAGGAGAAAATCCTGCAAGCAGCTAGAAAAAAACAATTTAAATACCAAGGTGCCACAATAAGGGTCACCCAAGATCTGGCTGCCTCCACATTAAAAGATAGAAGGGCCTGGAACCTGATATTCCGTAAGGCAAAAGATCAAGGACTGCAACCAAGAATGAACTACCCAGCTAAGTTTAGCATCTTTTTCCACGGAAGAAGATGGTCATTCAATGAAACAGAGGAATTCTATATGTTTCTAAGAAAAAAACCAGACTTAAACAAAAAATTTGATCTACATCCACAAGACTGAAGAGAAACAGAAAAAGGTACACAGAACCCTTGAGAACTGTAACTCTGTTGTGGGTATATAAAAAATACTCAAGGATAATTTGATTTTACTGATATAAAAGAAAAAAAGGGGGGTGTAGTAAAGGGAAGGAGGTCGGTTCAGAAAAAGGGGAAGGAGTGATAAAAAGAGGGAAACTACATCCCAGGAAGAGACATAGAAAATACACCATATCTGAAGGAACTTAGTGAGGGGGAGAATCATTGTGTGAATCTTACTCTCATCAGAAGAGGCTCAAAGAGTAAATAATTAACATATTTGTTTTTCAGAGAATTTTCTCTCACCTCATTAAAAGGGGGGAGAGGAAAAGGGAAAAGGAAAAGGGGAATAAGTGAAGGGACTTGGAGGGAGGGGGGAGGGATCCTAAAAAAAAAAAAAAAAAAAGAGGGAGGGTTGCGCGTCACAAGGGGGGTCTGTAAATTAAATATCGGGGAGGGGGATCAGGGGGGTCAAGGGAAAAAAGCATAATCTGGGGATAATACGATGGCAGGAAATACAGAATTAGTAATTTTAACTGTAAATGTAAATGGGATGAACGATCCCATCAAACGGAGACGGATAGTAGATTGGATCAAAAAGCAGAACCCTACAATATGTTGCCTACAGGAAACACACTTAAAGCAGGGAGATACATACAGAATAAAGGTAAAAGGTTGGAACAGAGCCTATTATGCTTCAGGTAAAGCCAAAAAAGCAGGGGTAGCTATCCTTATCTCAGATCAAGCAAAAGCAGAAGTAGATCTCGTTAAAAAAGATAAGGAAGGAAACTATATCCTGCTGAAAGGTAGCATAAATAATGAAGCCATATCAATACTAAACATATATGCACCAAGTGGTATAGCATCTAACTTTCTAAAGGAAAAGTTAAGAGAACTGCAAGAAGAAATAGACAGTAAAACTATAATAGTGGGAGATCTCAACCTTGCACTCTCAGATTTAGACAAATCAAACCACAAAACAAACAAGAAAGAAATTAAAAAAGTAAATAGAACATTAGAAAAACTAGGTATGATAGACCTTTGGAGAAAACTGAATGGCAATAGGAAGGAATATACTTTCTTCTCAGCAGTTCATGGATCCTATACAAAAATTGACCATATACTAGGACATAAAGATCTCAAAATTAAATGTAGGAAGGCAGAAATAATAAATGCCTTCTTCTCAGATCACAATGCAATAAAAGCTACATTCAGTAAAAAGTTAGGGGTAAATAGACCAAAAAGTAATTGGAAACTGAATAATCTCATCTTAAAGAATGACTGGGTGAAAGAGCAAATTATAGAAACAATTAACAATTTCACCCAAGATAATGATAATGATGAGACATCATATCAAAATCTTTGGGATGCAGCTAAAGCGGTAATAAGGGGAAATTTTATATCTTTAGAGGCTTATTTGAAGAAAATTGAGAAAGAGAAGATTAACGAATTGGGCTTACAACTTAAAAGGCTAGAAAAAGACCAAATTATAAACCCCCAACCAAAAATTAAACTCGAAATACAAAAATTAAAAGGAGAAATCAATAAAATTGAAAGTAAAAAAACTATTGAATTAATAAATAAAACCAAGAGTTGGTTTTATGAAAAAGCCAATAAAATAGATAAACCTTTGGTAAATTTGATCAAAAAAAAGAAAGAGGAAAATCAAATTGATAGTCTTACAAATGAAAAGGGGGATCTTTCCACCAATGAAGAGGAAATTAGAGAAATAATAAGGAGTTACTTTGCCCAACTTTATGCCAATAAATTTGATAACTTAAGTGAAATGGATGACTTCCTCCAAAAATATAGGCTCCCTAGATTAACAGAGGAGGAGATAAATTGCTTAAATAGTCCCATTTCAGAAAAAGAAATAGAACAAGCTATTAATCAACTCCCCAGGAAAAAATCCCCAGGGCCAGATGGATTCACATGTGAATTCTACCAAACATTTAAAGAACAATTAGCCCCAATGTTATATAAATTATTTGAAAAAATAGGGGATGAAGGAGTCCTACCAAATTCCTTTTATGACACAGACATGGTACTGATACCTAAACCAGGTAGACTGAAAACTGAGAAAGAAAATTATAGACCAATCTCCTTAATGAATATTGATGCTAAAATCTTAAATAAGATATTAGCAAAAAGACTTCAGAAAATCATCTCCAAGATAATACACTATGATCAAGTAGGATTTATTCCAGGAATGCAGGGCTGGTTTAATATTAGGAAAACTATTAATATAATTGACCATATTAATAATCAAATTAATAAGAACCATATGATCATCTCAATAGATGCAGAAAAAGCATTTGACAAAATCCAACATCCATTCCTACTAAAAACTCTTGAGAGTATAGGAATAAATGGATTATTCCTTAGAATAATCAGGAGTATATATTTAAGACCGTCAGTAAGCATAATATGCAATAGAAATAAACTGCAACCTTTCCCAGTAAGATCAGGAGTGAAACAAGGTTGCCCACTATCACCATTACTATTCAATATAGTACTAGAAACGCTAGCCTCGGCAATAAGAGCCGAGAAAGAGATTCAAGGAATTAGAGTAGGAAATGAGGAAATTAAACTATCACTTTTTGCAGATGACATGATGGTATACTTAGAGAACCCCAAAGACTCTGCTAAAAAGCTACTAGAAATAATTCAAAATTTCAGCAAAGTGGCAGGATACAAAATAAATCCACATAAATCCTCGGCATTTTTATATATCACTAACAAAATGCAACAGCAAGAGATACAAAGAGAAATTCCATTCCAAACAAATGTTGAGAGTATAAAATATTTGGGAATCCATCTACCAAAGAAAAGTCAGGAATTATATGAGAAAAATTACAAAACACTTGCCACAAAAATAAAATCAGATTTAAATAATTGGAAAGACATTCAGTGCTCTTGGATAGGCCGAGCGAATATAATAAAGATGACAATACTCCCCAAACTAATCTATTTATTTAGTGCTATACCAATCAGACTCCCAAGAAACTATTTTAATGACCTAGAAAAAATAACAACAAAATTCATATGGAAGAATAAAAGGTCAAGAATTGCAAGGGAACTAATGAAAAAAAACTCAGAGGAAGGTGGTCTAAGTGTACCTGATCTAAAGCTATATTATATAGCAGCAGTCACCAAAACCATTTGGTATTGGCTAAGAAATAGACCGGTAGATCAGTGGAACAGATTAGATACAAAGGACAAAAAAGGGTACATCTATAGCAATCTAATCTTTGACAAACCCAAAGATTCCAACATTAGGGATAAAAATTCATTATTCGGAAAAAACTGTTGGGAAAACTGGAAATTAGTATGGCAGAAATTAGATATGGATCCACACTTAACACCATATACCAAGATAAGATCAAAATGGGTCCATGATTTAGGCATAAAGAGGGAGATAATAAATAGATTAGAGGAACAGAGGATAATCTACCTCTCAGACTTGTGGAGGAGGAAGGAATTTATGACCAGAGGAGAACTAGAGATCATTATTGATCACAAAATAGAAGATTTTGATTACATCAAACTAAAAAGTTTCTGTACAAATAATACTAATGCAAACAAGATTAGAAGGGAAGTAACAAATTGGGAAAATATTTTTAAAAACAAAGGTTCTGACAAAGGTCTCATTTCCAAAATATATAGAGAACTGACCATAATTTATAAGAAACCAAACCATTCTCCAATTGATAAATGGTCAAAGGATATGAACAGACAATTCTCAGAGGAAGAAATTGAAACTATATCCACTCACATGAAAGAGTGTTCCAAATCACTACTGATCAGAGAAATGCAAATTAAGACCACTCTGAGATACCACTACACACCTGTCAGATTGGCTAAGATGACAGGAACAAATAATGACAAATGTTGGAGGGGATGTGGGGAAATTGGGACACTAATACATTGCTGGTGGAGTTGTGAAAGAATCCAGCCATTCTGGAGAGCAATCTGGAATTATGCCCAAAAAGTTATCAAACTGTGCATACCCTTTGACCCAGCAGCGCTACTACTGGGATTATATCCCAAAGAAATACTAAAGAGCGGAAAGAGACATATATGTGCCAAAATGTTTGTGGCAGCTCTTTTTGTTGTAGCTAGAAACTGGAAGATGAATGGATGTCCATCAGTTGGAGAATGGTTGGGTAAATTGTGGTATATGAAAGTTATGGAATATTATTGCTCTGTAAGAAATGACCAGCAGGAGGAATACAGAGAGGCTTGGAGAGACTTAAATCAACTGATGCTGAGTGAAATGAGCAGAACCAGAAGATCACTGTACACTTCAACAACAATACTGTATGAGGATGTATTCTGATGGAAGTGGAAATCTTCAACATAAAGAAGATTCAACTCACTTCCAGTTGATCAATGATGGACAGAGGTAGATACACCCAGAGAAGAAACACTGGGAGGGGAATGTAAATTGTTAGCACTAATATCTGTCTGCCCAGGTTGCATGTACCTTCGGATTCTAATGTTTATTGTGCAACAAGAAAATGATATTCACACACATGTATTGTACTTAGACTATATTGTAACACATGTAAAATGTATGGTATTGCCTGTCGTCGGGGGGAGGGAATAAGGGAGGGGGGGTAATTTGGAAAAATGAATAAAAAAAAAAATATATATATATATATATAAATATAAAATTAATAAATTATTTTTAAAAGTATTACAAAAAAAATTAAGCTCAATATAAGGGTGCTAGTATGTCAACTTCTAATCATTAAGGGACATTGTCCAATTATACACAGTGATAATAGTTTCAATACTTGTATATATGTATGTAATATATTCATCACCTGTTTTGAATGAATAACCCAATTAAGTGAGAGGAAAAGTTCCAGAGCTGGAATGAATGGATAAGAAGCACATAGAGGAAATTTAAAGAAATTGTGATACTTTAATATATTTATTGAGCTACTTGTAGTAGATCACACTGAAAATAAATCAGAAAGGTAATTGCTTCTTAAAAAAAAAAAAGAAAAGAAAAAGAAAAAGAAAGAGATCCCATAAGGAAAACCCCAAGGAACATTGTTGCAAAATTCCAAAACTATAATCTCAAGGAAAAAAAATACTGCAAGCTGCCAGATAAAAACAATTCAAATATCTAGGAGCAACATTCAGGATTACTTAGGATCTGGTAGCTCCTACAATTAAGGATCAGAGGGTCTGGAATATCATATTTTAGAAGACAAAAGACTTAAGGTTACAACCAAGAATTAAGTACCTAGGAAGACTGAGCATCATCTTTCAGGGGAGAAGATGGAGCTTCAATGAAGTAAGAGACTTTCAGTTATTTCTGTTGAAAAAAAAACAGAACTAAACAGAAAATTTAATTTATAAACACAGGACACAAAAGAACCATAAAAAAGTAAACAGGGGAAAGTATGTATACATATATGTATATATGAATATATGTATGGATGTGTGTGTATATATGTATATATGTATATATATATATATATATATATACATATATATATATATATATATATATATAAAGGTTACTGTTTACAACCCTAAATAGGAAAATAATAAAACAATATCTGTAACTTTTGAGAACTATCTTTCACTAGGAATCACATAGACTGAGAATGTGGTTGTGAATGGTTCCTGATTGATGGCAGCAAAGAAAAAGACATTAAGGGATGGGAAAAGGTCTGTACTAGAAAAGAGGAAAGGGGAGGTAAAATGGTATTAGTTCACATGAAAAGGTACAAAAGACCTATTACAATCCAGGAGAAAAGGGGAGGGGAATGAGCATTGTCTGAAGCTTGATCTCATCTGTTTTTTCTTTAAGAGGGAATAATTTACTCATTTATTTGGGTATAGAAATTCATCTAACCCTATAAAGAAGCAGGAGGAGAAAGAGGAAAAGAAAAGGGAGAGAAAGGAGGGCAGAAACACTAGGGGAAAAAAGGTAAGAGAAGGGAATAGATAGAAGCTAAGATAGTGGGTGAAGTGGGTTAAAAAAAAAAACACTACTAAGGGAAAGGGGAGAGGGGTGATAGGAGATAAAGTAGTATAGCAGTAAAAAAAAAAAAAAACAAGACTAAGGACAAAGTGGAAAGAGAAAATAAAAGGATATACAGGGGAGAAAATAGGATGAAAGGAAATACAGAGCTGGTAATCATAACTGCTAATGTGAATGGGATGAACTCCATAAAATGGAAGCAAATAGCATAGTGGACTAAAAAACAGAATCCTACACCATGTTGTTTACAAGTAATACATTTAACATGGAGAGACACATACAGAGTAAAGGTAAAAGGCTGGAAAAAATTATACTTCAGCTAAAAAAAGCAGGATAGCAATTCTGATCCCAGAAAAAAAGTAAAAATGGATTTTATTAAAAGGAATAAGGAGGGAAAGTACATCTTGATAAATGGTACTGCAAATAATGAAGTAGAAATTATACTAAATGTATATGCACCAAGTGTAGAATAGGCAAATTCCTAGAGAAGATATTAAGCCAGTTACAGGAAGAAATAGACAGCAAAAATATATTGATGGGGAACTTCAAGCTTCCCCTCTCAGAATCAGACAAGTCTAACCTCAAAATAAACAAGACACTAAGGAGGTTAATGGGATTCTAGAAAGCCTAGATGTGATAAATCTCTGGAGAAAAGTGAATAAGGACAGAAAGGAATACACCTTTTTCTTGGCAGTACATGGCACTACAAAAAATTGAACATGTATTAGGATATAAAATCACAATCAAATGCAAAAAGGAAGAAATAGTAAATGCTTCATTTTCAGACCACAATTCAATAAAAGTTGTATTCAATAAAGAGTCAGAGAAAGATAGACTAACAATCAATTGGAAATTAAATAATCTAATTCCAAAGAATGAGTGGGACAAACAATAAATTACAGAAACAATCCATAATTTCAAACAAGAAAATGATAATAATGAAATAATATACCAAAACCTATGAAGAATATGAACAATTTTCAGAAGACAAAATTAAAGCCATTTGTAGTTAAATGAGAAAATGTTCTAAATCCCTATTGATTAGAGAAATGAAACTCTGAAGTGTCACCTCACACCTCTCAGATTAACTAAAATGAAGGAAAAGATAATGATAAATGTTGGTTGGGATGTGGGAAAACCGATACACTAATGCATTGTTGATGGAGTTGTACATGATCCAACCATTCTGGAGAGCAATCTGGAACTAGAGACAAAGACTATAAAATAGTGCATACCCTTTGACCCAGCAGTGCCATTACTGAGTCTATATCCCAAGGAAATCTTAAAGAAGGGAAAAGGACACCCATGGTCAAAAATGTTTGTAGCAGCTTTTTATGGTAGCAAAGAATTGGAAAATGAGTAGATGCCCATCAATTGGGGAATGGCTGAACAAATTGTGATATAAGTAATGGAATATTATTGTTCTATAAAAAATGATGAACAAGCTGATTTTAGAAATGGCTGTAAAGACTTAAATGAACTGATGTTGAGCAAAACAAGTAGAACCAGTAATATATTGTACACAATAACAGCAAGAATGTGTCATGCTCAACTATGAAAGATTTGATTCTTTGTAGTGGTTCAGTGATCCAAAGCAATCCTAGTAGACTTTATACAGAAAATTCCATCTGCATCCAGAAAAATATCTAAGAAGACTAAATGTAAATCAACACATTCTATGTTCACATTTTCTATTTTTTTTTTATCTCCCATGGTTTTCCCCTTTTTCTCTGATTTTTCTCTCCCAACAAGATTCATAATGTGTGTTAAAAATAAATAAATTTACTAGAAAAAAATTATAGTATATCATTAAAATGTGGAAATAGGCCATTAGAAAGGAAAGAACTTTAGAATTCATTTAAGCCAATCTCATCTTTTTTATTAAATAGAAATGAGGAAACTAGGACCCAGGTTAAGGAAACATCTACCCAAAACCAGCAAGTGAGTTATTCACAGGGCCAATCAGTAACACTGAAAAAAAAAAAAAAAAAACTAAAAAAATAACTAATTTTGCACAAGTCAAATAAAATTCCTGTCTTTCAATTTCTTCTTCTCTAAAGTTCATTTTATATAATTAATGGTTGCAGACACTAAAAAACTTATAATCTAATACAGAGGAAAAGATATATATATATATGTGTGTGTGTGTGTGTGTGTGTATGTATACACACACATAAAATATAAAGTGTCAATTATACAAATATGCATAATATAAGACAGAATACAGAAAGTATAAAAGGAATATCCAAAAAGCATTGTATTTGATGATCTTGAAAGACTTCCAAACTCTAAGAATATTCTATGTTCTCCCAGATCTACAGAATATCCTAAGAAAAGTGCTGAGGAAACATAAGTATATTTGCCAAGCATTTTCCAAATCTTGAAAGTGAAAAAAAAAAAGAAAAGAAAAAAAAATGAACATTGCAGAATTACAAAGGAAAAGCTTGGAACCACAGAAAAGATGAAAAAATCATATACAACTCCTTTGCAGAGACAAGAGATCCAGTAATGTGAAATGTGACATATATTTTCAGACTTTTTGATACATTGATCAGTTCCTCATCTGGAAAAATGAAGAAGGAAATGGTAAACCATTCCAGTATCTTTGCCAAGAAAACCCCAAATGGGATCACAAAGAATTGTGATATAACAACAACATCTCAAGAAATATTTCCACCTGTTTTGGGGACAGCTAGATTGCACAGTTGGTAGAACACTGGGCTTGAAATCAGGAAGCCTCATCTTTGTGAATTCAAATCCAACGTCAGATACTTACTGTGAGACCCTGGGCATGTAATTTAGCCCTGTTTGCCTCAGTTCTTCAAATGTAAAATAAGTTGGAGAAGGAAATGGCAAATAACTTAATTGTCTTTGTCAAGAAAACCCCAAATGGGTTGTCTAAGACTTAGACAATATGAAATCACTGAACAAGTATAACATTAGGATTGGAAAAGATCATGATAAGCTTGAGCAATGAACCAAATTTTTTAAGCTGTTTTTTGCTTTATTTTTTATTAAAGCCTATGACTTCATTAGTATGAGTTCCTTGTGAAGAAAATCCCCACTAAAATATAGATTGATCCCTTAGCTGTAGAATAGGGTCTAAGAGTGTTATCAGACACAAGACATGAAACATCTTGTTCAGTACCATGTAACTAGGATAGGTCAAATATGAGCCTTGAATTCAGGACATCTGACTTCTGAGGTCAGTTTGTGACTGATGCGGTTTGAATGCTCTCAATTCCTGATGATGAGAGTTAGAAAAGGAGGATCCCCTTTTGGTTTGGTGCAAGGATACTTAGTTAAATGAAGTCTAGTGACAGTGCAGAGTCCCCTGTAAAGGAATTTGCAGGCCCAAAAACCTAGATTGATTAAAAAAAAAAAAAGGTTTATTGTAGAATTTGGAAGTAAGATTAAAAGGTAAGAAAACACCAGAGCCAGGGTGGCTCCAGTGAGCAGAAATCCTTGACATGACTAGCGTAAGGATGCCATATTTAAGATCTCTGCAAAGCGTGGACTCCAGGGTTGCCCCTTTTATAATGGGGACTCTTGGTGATCTTGAAGGTGGATGGAGTCCCAGGCTCCTGGCGGGTTTTCGGCCAGGGCCAACATTGAATAAAATTCAATGGGTTTTCAGATAAGGAAGAAACTGTTTGTGGGGATTGGAAAACCTGAGCAGATAGTGGGGGGCTGGAAAAACCCAAGTTAGCTCAGATCCGGTCGGGGCTGGGGAAAGCCCGGATATCATTGGAATTCAAAAGTGTAATTTTTGACCATGATTTGTAAATCAGAAGATCCTAATTTCTTCAGCCATGGTGGGGGGAGGGGTGTTTGGAAATCAGAAAGGAATCTTAAAGGTATCTCAACCCCCATCACTGGTATTCATGGGGTTAGTGGCAATAAGAGAGCTATTACAATATCCCCTTAATTGGCCACAGGCTTAAAGATGAAAGAATTCACTTATTCCCAAATCATTAGTTGCAAAATGAAAGTTTATTGTTGGACAGAAATCAGTTTACTAAGGAACTGACTTCTATAGTGGCAGAGAACTATTGGAAATTGAGTTTTATGCTAAGAGAATCAGCGGGCAAGGTCCAAGCTATCTGCAAAGAGCTTAGCTCTAGGAAGCTGTTATATTGGGTATCTTGGTGGGGGGCTGGGACAGCCCAAGCTGATCAGACTAGGATTCCTCAATTGAATGAGAATTTAGAATTTCTATGGGAGTTGATTTGCCCCTGAATAGTATTGCTTCTCTTATCCTGGGAGAATGGGCTCTATCTCCACTCCTTGGAGCCTGGGATATCATGATCTATGAGATCAGAAAAGGGGATACAATCACTAAGAGCAATTATCTTAAAGGGACCACTACTTCAGTAAAAGGAAGGACATACAATTCAACATGCCCAGTTGTGGAGGAAACAGTCCCAGAGAGGACAGATTTGGCCAAGATCATGCAAGTAGTAAGTAGCAGAGCCAGAATTAAATTCTGGGTCATCCAACTCTGAATATAGTGCCCTTTCTTTCTTTTTTAAATATTAAATTTTTAAAATTCAGCTTCAGCTTTCTTTCTCCTCCCATCCCTTTCCCACCTATTGAGAAATCTATAAATAAAAAACATATTACAAATAATGAAATCATGCAAAACAAAGTTCCACATTAGTCTTAGTGTAATAAAATAAAACAAGATAAAATAAAGAGAAAAAATGTTCAAGTTATACTCTGAGTCCATTTATCTTGTATTTAGATTTTTTATATTGCAGTCATATTTAGGTTCTGTAGTTTGTTTAGGCATTCCCCAATTGATAAGCATCATCTCAGTTTCTAAATTTTTACTACTTGGAAAAGATTGGTTGTAAATATTTTGTACACATAGGTCCTTTAAATAAATAAAATTTCTGGGGTCTAAACCTAGAAGTTGAATTTTTGGGTCAAAATACATACATAATTTAATACTTTTGGGCATAGTTCCAAATTGCTTTCTAGAAGAGTTGGATTAGTTCATAACTCTACCACTAGCACATTAGTGTATCTATTTTCCCATAGCCTCTTTAGCATTTGTTATTTTCTTTTCTATCATCTTAGCCAAAATGATAGGTTGTGAAGTAGTACCTCAAATTTATTTTCATTTGCAATTCTCTAATTATTAGTGGTTGAGAACATTTTTCATAAGACTATTGATAACTTTGATTTCTTCCTCTAAAACTACCTGTTTGATATCCCTTGACCATTTGTCAGTTGAGAGATGGCTTATATGCTTAATAACTTTGACTCAATTTCTTATATATTTAAGCAATGAGACCTTTATCACATTTTGCCTTACAGTTATCATTGTGCCTGATTTAACTTTCTCTCCCATTAGATTGTAAATACCTTAAGAGTATGGTCAGTGTTATATTTCACTTTTATATGCTGAGCAAAAGGTCCTACATATAGGATTTATTTCATGTGTTTGTAATTTAATTTAATAATTCAACCTCTCAGTCCACATAGACACTCTTTGATAATCCTAAAACAGGGGCAGCTAGGTGGCTCGGTGGATAGAGCACCAGCCCTGAAGTCAGGAGGACCTGAGTTCAAGTCTGGTCTCAGACACTTAACACACTTCCTAGCTATGTGACTCTGGGCAAGTCACTTAACCCCAATTGCCTCAGAAGAAAAAAAAAAGGTAATCCTAAAACAAGGGAAAAAAGTATGTTTTTTAGTGGCAGTGGCTTTCTTCATGTCTAGCCCCTTTGCTCAAACTCTTCCCAATACCTACATATATTCCTGTATATTCAAACAGGGCTACTTTTATGACAGCATTTAACTAAAAACTCTATGAGATTCCATATTCCTACTCTCTTGATCTTCCCACCTAGTTGACACTGGTTATACCTTCACAGCACTGATGAACTTTTATCTACATTTCACAGAACTATGGATTTCTCTGAGTGGAAAAGATCTCAAAGGACATTTAATTTAACCCCTAACAAAAGAAAGGTTTTTCTAGAAGACCTACAATGACAGAGAACTTCCAATAGAAAATAATTTGAATTGTATTCTTACATAGCACTGTTTCAATTAATTTGGATGCCCAATTCAATTCAATAGTGGAAGTTATAGGAAAACATTTAAGCAGAATTTGGATTGCATAGGGATTCCCTCACCAGAAGCAATTTCTAAATTACTCCCTGGATCCATTCTAATGCTAAGATTCTATGAATTTGTTATTTGAATTAATCAACATGTTTTTATTAAGCACTGACTATGTCAGGTACTATGCTAAGAGCTAAGAAAGCAAATACAAAGAATAAAAGGATCCCTAATTTAAAGGAGTTTCTTTTCTGTCTTCCAACTAGTTTTTTTTCAAGGCACAATTAAAATCTTGCCTTCTACAAGAAATCTTTCCTTGTCCCTCTTAATACTAATGCCTTCCCTCTGAAATTACTTCCAATTTTTCCAATATATATCAAATATTTTCCAAGTTGTCTTCCCCATTAAACTCTGAGCTCTTGAGAGGAGGGATTTTGTTTATATCTTTTTTTATATCTCTAGTATCGAGCACAGCTTCTGGCATGTAATAGGTTCTTTAATAAATACTTATTGACTTGGCTTAACAGGGGGTATGAGTTATTATACAAGTATATAAAGGATGAATACAAAAAGAATAAATTCAACTGAAATAAAAAGAATAAATTCAAATAGGGAGGGCATTAGCAGTATAAGAGATCACTAAAAAAAAAAAAGTAGAAGCTGATGCTAATTGAATTGAAAATGAGGAAATTGAATTACAGTCACCCTCTTCAGAAGAACATACCAATTTTGTCAATGTTCTTTCTAAATGTGGTACACAGAACAGATTTGAATATGCCAGATGGGTTTTGAACAAGTCAGGCCCTCTGGCTTCTTCCATTCTGGACCCTAGACATCTTCATGAAGCCCACATTACATGCTGCCCCATTACATCACTAATCCACATGCTTGCAGTCATTAAAAATGTCTGTTTTCCCCCCCCTTCTCACATGTTCTATTATTAAAGCAGGTTGTGGTCCCTTTAAGAAACTAGTCCTTTAGGATTGATTTATTCCTTTCTGATTGAGATTACTCCCAGCCCCTCCTGGCTGATGCATTATCAGTTCAGGAAGCCTGCACCTTTGATTCACAAATCCTGGTCAAAAGCATCCCTTTGAATTCCAATAGGAGATATCCGGGGTTGTCCCCAGCCCCCATGGGATCTGAGCCAACTTGGGCTGTCCTATCCCCCAGTCTAAAGATCTGCTCAGGTTTCCCAATCACCACCAAGCAAATTCTAGCCCTAGCTGAAACCCAGGAGTCAACTTGGGACTCCATCCAGGAGCCCTTTAACTAAATCTCTCATTATAAAAGGAGCCAAATTAAAATCCTCTCTTTGCAGAGGGTCCAAACATGCCAGCACCATGCCTGGCACCCCAAGGACTCTCTGCCCACTTGAATACGATTTCCTTCTCTTTACTCTCTTTCTTAACTAGACTTTAACCTTACTTCCAGTCCCCATAATAAACATCTTTTATCAATCTAGGTTTTTGGGTCTGTAAATTCCTTTACAGAGAACTCCTTGTGCCGCCACTAGATCTCATTTAATTCCCTATCCTTGTGCTGCATTCTGAGGGGTTTCAGCGGAGCGCCATTTGACTTTCTGAACCCCAAACTTGCCTCTAGACCTCATTTAACTCCCTGACCACCAGGTAACCTTAATTTCATTTGGATACCCCAAATCTAAACCTCATCATTATCTTCTAAACTTCCTGTAGCTTGTGCATGAACAGTAGGTATTTTTTAAACCCATAGTATCAGCTTTCATATTTATCTATCTCTATTAAATTTCAGCATAGTTAAGGTCTTGTAGCCTTGGTCATGAAGAGAGAGGGAAACTTATTACACCAAGGCTAATGTGGAACTTTGTTTTGCATGATTTCATTATTTGTAATAGGTGGGAAAGGGATAGGAGGAGAAAGAAATATGAAACTGTATTCTTAAAATTAATATTTAAAAAAGAAAGAAAGAGCACTAGATTTGGAGTTGGATGACCCAGAATTTAATTCTGGCTCTGCTACTTGCTACTTGCATTATCTTGGCCAAATCTACCCTCTCTGGGACTGTTTCCTCCACAACTGGGCATGTTAGATTATATGAACTTTAGTTTTAAATATATGATTCTAAAAAAGAAAGAACAGGTTCACATAAAGTATTTTGGGAGTAAAGTATCAGGATAAAGAGATGAATTTCAGATGGTAGAAATTAAGAAATCATGGAAGAGGTATCTTTCTAGAGATAAGTTTTAACATTCAGTAAAAATTTTCAACAGAGAATGGAAAAGATATTCTAGGGCAGAAATTCTTACACCCCTTTGTCAGTCTGATGAAGCCTATGGGGCACTTCTCAGAATTATTTTAAGACTAATAAAATAAAATATAAGATTACAAAAGAAATAAATTATGTTGAAATGTGCTCATTAAAATATCTCTTTTAAGTTATAAGCCACAAGTTAAGGAAGTCTGGTGTAGGGAATTGTTTAGCTTGTGGATTGCAAAATACTACACATTTACTTTAGCATGCTTTACATGAAATCAAAGAATCCTGGGGTTGGAAGAAACCTTACAATTTACCTAGTCCCATTCTCTGATTTACTGAAGAAAGTGAAGTTCAGAAAGATTAAAGGATTAGTTCATTATAATTTATTTTTAAAGTGGGAAAGTTGAAAAACAAATTCTGATTTCCCTCTTGCAACTTTGGGGTAATTTTCATTGTATCACTCTAGGTTACTAAAAAAAAAGTTAGAAACAAATTTGAGAGGACCTTACATGCTAAGTTAAATTGTATTCAGTAGATAATGGTTTCATAGTTTGACATAACTTAAAACCAATCCCATTTTTTTCATCTCTTAGCCTTGTCATCTGGGCCTTCTAGACACTTAAGGGTTTTTATTTTTATTTATTTTTTCCAATAAAGTAAAATGATCACTAAACTAGGATTCATGGACCTGAGTTCTAATATCAGCTCCCTTACCACTGACACAGTATAACCTTGGGAAAATGACTTCTATATCTTAACTTCTGCAATTCAGCTCCTCATTTTCTAAATGAATATCTGCCCTAATTCCTAAAAATTAGCGATAGATAAATAAGTGGATGAGTATCTAGGTGCAGCAGGGGATAGAGTGAAGGGTCTGAAGTTAGGAAGACTAATCTTTTTGAGCTGACACTTATTGATCCTGATCCTGAGCAAGTCGTTTTCCATTATTTGCCTCAATTCCTCAATTATAAAATAAGCTGGAGAAAAAAATAGCAGAACACCATAGTATCTTTGCAAAGAAAATCCCAAAATGGTATCATGAAGAGTCACACACAACTGAAACAACTGAACAACAGATAGATAGATAGATAGATAGATAGATAGATAGATAGATAGATAGATAGATAGAGCCAGCAAGCCTCTAATAAATATTTTGATATGCCAAGCACTGTGGTAAATGCTAAGGATACAAAAAGAAGTGATTTAAATCTCCTGTCCTTAAGAAGCTAACATAATAGGTGAAAGAAAATATAAAAAGAAAAGACAGCAAGGGAAGAGGAAGGAGAGAATAAAGTATCATGGTTTAGAAATAGTGGCAAGGGAGTGACATAGAAGCTTGTTCTGAGGCAGATAATATTAATGACTAGGAAAGTTTAATTATGAGGGGAAGGGTATAGACAATATACTTCAAAAATGATGGTCATTAAGTGAATAAAAAACTGTTGTAAGTAATGAATGAAATAATTAATGTGAAAGTTTTTTTTGTAAATAGTACTTTGTTTTTTCCAATTATTTATATAATTTTCAACATTTATATTATTTTGAATTTCAGATTTTTCTCCCTTTTCTCCTTCTCTCCCCTTTCCAAGAGGAAAACTATTTGATATAGGTTATACATGTGCACTCATGAAAATATATTTCCATATTGGTCATTTCATGAAAGAAGAAACAGGACAAAATGGAAAATCCATGAACATACAAACAAATCCCTCCCTGCAAAAAGGATGAAAACAATGTCCCTCAATCCACATTCAGACTCCAAAGTTCTTTCTCTGGATGTAATTAGCATTTTCCTTCATAAATCTTTTGAAATGGTCTTGGATCATTATATTACTAAGAAGAGCTAAGTCAATTCTAGTAGATCATCTCACAGTTTGCTGATTTTGCTTACTCCATTCAGCATCAATTCATGCAAATCTTTCCAAGTTTTTTTTTTTTTTCCTGAAATATATTTTATCATTTTTTGGGCATTTATTTGATTTATTTACATAGCATTTTCTCCCAGTTTCATTCAAAAACAAAGTGTTACATTTGTTTTTAAATTTTTTTTTAGTTCCTTATCCCCATCCACAAATAAGAAACCACATGTGAAGTTATGTAAAACATTTCTATAGAAGTCATGTTGTGAAAGAAAATATAGATCTCCCACCTTAATGAAAATAAAAATCCCTAAGAAAAATTAAGTTTAACAAAAGAGAGATAAAGAAGGAAAGAGAGAATGTTTTAATCTGCATTCAGACAACATCAATTTCATTATGGATAGGATTTTTCTTCATAAGTCTTACAGAGTATTCATGGATGATTATACTATTGAGAGTAGTAAAGTCATTTACAGCTGGTCATCATTGTTATTACTTTTTATACAGTACATTTCACTTTGCTTGAGTTCGTGGAAAACTTTCCAGGTGTTTTTTGTTTTTTGTTTTTTTTTTTCAAGAGCACCCTGATCATCCTTTACCATAGAACAATAATATTCCATCATAAACACAACACAGTTCATTGAGCCATTTCCCAGTTAATGGATATTCCCTCAATTTCCTTTTCTTTCTTTTTTTTTTTTTTTTTGCCCTGAGAAGAGCTAATAAAAGTGATTTTTTATACATATAGGTCATTTTCCTTTAAAAAAATATCTTTTGGTTTTCATGCCTAGTAGTGGTATTGTTGTTAGGTTAAAGGATATGCATGAATTTATAGCCCTTTGTGTACATATCAAATTTTTTGATCATTTATCCATTGGGGAAGCTCATCATTTTTAATAGTATCCCATAACATTTATATTCCACAACTTTTTCAACCATTCACCAAGTGATAGACATTTCCTCATTTCCAGTTCTTTTCCACCACAAAAAGAGCTGCTATAAACATTTTGTATACGTATATCTTTTGTCCCTTTTTTATGATTTCTTTGGGATACAAATTCACTTGTAGTATTGCTGCTCAAAAAGTACACATACTTTGATTGTCCTTTGGGAAAGTTCCAAATTGCTCTCCAAACTGGTTCAGTCAGTTCACAACTCTACCAAAAATGCATCAATGTTCAAATTTTTCCATATTTTCTACAACATTTTTTTTCTTTTTCTGTCATTTTTTTCTTTTCTGTCACATTATCCAGTCTGATAGGTGTGAGGTATTACCTCAGAGTTGTTTTAATTTGCATTTCTCTAATCAATAGAGAGTTAGAGCATTTTTTTCACAAGATTATAGATGGCTTTGGTTTCATCTGAAAATTGTCTGCTCATATCCTTTGGCAATTTATCAACTAGAGAATGGTTTGTATTCTTATAAATTTGGCTCAGTTCTCTCTATATATATTTGATTAATGAAGCCTTTATTAGAAACATTGGCTATAAAAACCACTTCTTGTCTTTCTGCTTTCCTTGTAATTTGTACTGCATTGATTTTATTTTGTAAAAAGTTTTTTAATTCAAGAAATCAAAATTACTTATTTTGTATTTCATAATATAATTCAAAATCTCTTTTTGATCACAAATTCTTTCCTTCCCCATGGATCTGACAGGTAAAATTATTTCTTGGTTTCCTAATTTGCTTATGGTATCACCCTTTATGTCTAAATCATGTACCCATTTTCACCATTATCTTGGTATGTAGTGTGAGATGTTTGTATGTGCTTTATTTCTGCCATACTATTTTCCAATATCCCTGGCAGCTTTTGTCAAATAGTGAGTTCTTATCCTAGAAGCTGGAGTCTTTGGATTTATAAAACAGTAGATAATTATAGTAATTTACTACTGTGTCTTGTGTACCTAATCTATTCCACTGGCCCATCACTCTATTTTTTAGCAATGCTATATAGTTTTGATGATTGTTGCATTTTAATATAGTTTTAGATTGGTATGATTAAATAATCTTTCTTTGCATGTATTCTTTCATGAATTTTCTTCATATTCTTGACCTATAAATTCTGTTGTTTTTTTCTAGCTCTATAAAATAATTGAAGATTGATTGGTATGGCACTGAGTAAATTAATTTAGGTAGGATTGACATTTTTATTATATTTGCTCAGCCTACCCATAAGCAACTGATATTTTTTCATTTGTTTAAATTTGATTTTATTTGTGTAAAAAGTGTTTTATAATTCTGTTCTTATAGCTTCTGGATTTATATTGGCAAGTAGACTCCCAAACATTTTATGTTGTCTGGTTATTTTAAATAGAATTTCACTTCCTATTTCTTGCTGCTAATATACAAAGTAATATACAAAAATGTTGATGATTTATGTGGTTCTATTTTATATTCTGTGACTCTGCTAAAGTAAATTATTTTGAGTATTTTTAGTTGATTCTCTAAATATATCATCATATCAACTGCAGAGTGTTTGTTAGTTCTGTTTCTTTATTACCTACTCTAATTCCTTCAATTTCTTTTTCTTCTTTTGTTGTTACAGCTAATATTGCTGATGTTTGCCCTTAAGACCATGACATCAGGGAGATGATCAGGGAGAACATGCAAGTAAATTAGATTTAAGTGAGGGAGATCTGTGCTTTACTGCTTTACTTTCCTCTCTAGAGGCATATGGGTCCAGTGATCAGATATAAAGCAGGAGTACTGGATATGGCCCTGAATGCAATAAGAGAACTTAGTCTTTCTAAACTAAGGTCTTCAACAGGTTTCAGTTTGACTGAGGCCACACCCATTCAGTGATTAAGAATTAAGGCTAAATAACAATTGAGGCAAAGAATCTCTTTTTCCAACTAGTCAAACAAACAAAAAAAAAAAAGATTTAAATAAATAAATAAACAATTACTACATTAAATAATAGTGGTAATAATGGACATCCCAGCTTCACCCTAATCTTGATGGGAAGGATTCTAGCTTATCCCCATTGCTAATAGTTTTAGATAGATAGATAGATAGATAGATAGATAGATAGATAGATGTTTATCATTTTAAGAAATGCTCCCTTCATTCCTAGGATAGCTGTTATTTTTAATAGTAATGGGTACTGTATTTTGTCAAAAACCTTTTCTGCATTTATTAAGATAATCTTTTTATTTTAATTGGTATTCCTGTTGATATGATTGATTATGCTGATTGTTTTTCTAATATTGAACCATCCTTGCATTCCTGTTAAGTACCATCAGGTATTATCCTGGTGATAGTTTGCTCTAATCTCTTTGTTACTATTTTAAAATTTTGCATCAATATTCATTAGAAACATTGGTATATGATTTCCTTTTTTTTTGTTTTCACTCTTCCTTGTTTAGGTATCTGCACCATATTTGTGTCCTAAAAGGAATTTGGTAAGATTCTTTCACATATTTTACAAAAAAGTTTAGATAGCATTGGAATTAATTGCTCTTTAAAAGATAGAATTCACTTGTAAATCCATCTGACCCCAAATATTTTTTTTTCTTCAGGAGTTCATTCATGGTTTGCTCAATTTCTTTTTTTTCTAAAATGGATTTATTTAAATATTTTATTTCTTCTGATAATCTGGGCAGTTTAACTTTTTACATACTCATTCATTTCACTTAGATTGTCTGATTTATTGGCATGCAGTTGGGCAAAATAGCTCCAAATTATTGCTTTAATTTCCTCTTTACTGGTAGTGAATTCACTCTTTTCATTTTTCATACTGGAAACTTGATTTTTTTTCTTTCTTTTTTAATCAAATTAACCAAAGGTTTATCTATTTTATTGGGTCTTTTTTTATACAAACCAGCTCTTAGTTTCTCAATAGTTGTTTTATTTTTTTTACTTCATATTTTATTGATCTCTCCTTTAACTTTCAAAATTTCTATTTTGGTATTTAACTGGGGATTTTTAATTTTTTCTAGTCTTTTTAGTTGCATTCCCAATTTATTGATCTCCTCTTTTTTTCTATTTTATTCATGTAAGCATTTAAAGAAACAAAATTTCCCCTCATTCTTGAGGATTAGATTATTTAGTTTCCCATTAATTTTTAGTGTATCTTCCATGTGTCTTTATTACATGTAATTTTATTGCATTATGATCTGGAAAGGATGGACTTAATATTTCTGCCTTTCTGTATTTGATCGTGAGTTTTTTGTGCCCAGTTTTTGTGTAGGTATCATGTACCACTGAGAAAGAGGTAAATGCCTTTCTATCCCTATATAGTCCTCTCCAGAGAGTTATTATATCTAAGTTTTATAAAATTCTATTTCTCTCCTTAATTTCTTTCTTGTTTATTTTGTGGTCAAATTTATCTAGTTCTAAGAGGAAAAAGTTGAACCTCCCCCCACCCCACAAGAAGTATAATTTTGCTATTTCTTTCTGTTACTGGCCTAAATTCTCCTCTGATAATTTGGCTGCTATACAATTTTGTCCATACATTTTAGTATTGATATCAGTTCCTGGTGTATGGAAGTTTTTTAGCAAGATATAGTTCCTTTCTGTACTCTTTTAATTAGATCCATTTTTGCTTTTGCTTTGTCTGAGATCAGGATAGCTACTTCTGCTTCTTTTTTAACTTAAGTTGAAGAATAATATATTCTGCTTCACCCTTTTACGTTTATTCTATGTGTGTATGCTTCTTGTAGACAACATATTGTAGCCTTCTGGTTTTTAATTCACTCTAATATCTCTTTCATTTTATGGGAGAGTTCATCCCATTCACATTCTCAGTTATGATTACCACATTTTCCCTTCCATCTTATTTTCCCCCTATTTATACTTTTCTCATTTTCTCCATTCACCCTATTCCTCATTACCAGTGTTTTGCTTTTGGCAAATACTGTCTCCTTTCAATCTTCCCTTCCTTTTATCAAGCCTCATTTGCCTTCTGCATCTCCATAGGGTAAGACAGATTTCTTTACCCAACTGAATCTATATGTTATTCCATCTTTGAGCTAAATCCAATGAGAGTAAAGTTCAAACAATGCTTATTCCCTCCCTTTTTTTGCTCTACTCTAATGTCTGTTCCATGCCTCTTCACATGTTATAATTTACCCCATTCTGCTTCTCTCTTTCCTCTTCTTCCCATACAATTCTTTTTTTCATCCCTTAATTAATTTTTTAATCATTACATCAAAGTCAACTTCTACTCACAACCTCTAAGTATCCTTCTTCTAATTGTCCTAATATAGATAACAATTCTTAAAAATTTCAAGTATCATCTTCCCATGGAGCAATATAAAGTTTAACTTTACTGAATATGATAAGTTAGTTTTTCTTTCCTGTTTACCTCTTTATGCTTCTCTTGAATCTTATATTTGAAGATCAAATTTCCTGTTCAGCTTTTTCATCAGGAAACTTTGAAAGTCCTCTATTTCACTGAATATCCATTTTTCCCCTGAAAGATTCTGTTCAATTTTTCTAGGTATTGATTCTTGGTTGTAATCCAATCTTTTTTTCTTTCTGAAATAATGTATTTAAAACCCTCCAATTCTTTAACATATAAACTGCTAAGTTCTATGTAATCCTGGCTATGGCTTCTTGATATTTGAATTGTTTCTTTCTTAATGCTTGAAGCTTTTTCTTCTTAACCTTATACTTTTGTAATTTGGCAACAGTAATCCTTGGAATTTTCATTTTGGCATTTCTTTTAGGAAATTACTGGTAGATTATCAGAATGACTATCCTCTTGTTCTAGGATATCAGGAAAATTTCCTTCAATAATGTCTTGAAAGATGTTGTGCAGATTATTTTTTTTAATCATGATTTTCAGGTAGTTCAATAATTCTTAAATTATCTCTCCTAGATCTATTTTTTAGGTAATTGATTTTCCCATGAGGTATTTTATATTTTCCTTTATTTTTCCAATGTTTTGACTTTGCTTAACTGATTCTTGATATCTTATCAAGTCATTAGCTTCTATTTGCTAATTTTTAAGCAATTGTTTTCTTCAGTTAGCTTTTGTACTTCATTTTCCATTTGTATTTTAAATTGTTTTTTTTTTCAGTGTTTTTTTTTCCATTTGGCCAATTCTAGTTTTATACAGTTGTTTTCTTTAGTCAATTTAGTGCTTACCTTTTCAAGTTATTGATTCTTTTTTTCTTACTCCTCTTATATAACTCTTATTTCTTTTCCCAATTTTGCTTCTACCTCTCTTACTTGATTTTTAAAATCATTTTTCAATTCTTCCAAGAGGACTCTTTGGTCTGAGACAAATTCTCATTCCCAATTTAGATATTACATGTAGACATTTTGACATGCATGTCTTCTTCTATGGCCAGGGCTCTTTTCCATTTTTTGCTTATTTTTTTTCAAAAAAAAAAGTTGAATTCTTCTCCTAGGGTACAAGTGGCACTGTCTCAAGTTTCTGATTCTGGAGGCCAAGGTTCTGGTCACTAGCCTTTTGCACTAGAGCCTCTGGAACTGGTAATTTACCATTGCATTAACATTACTTGGTACCTGCTATATCCTGGGTCCCAGGACTGGATGCTTGCCTGCTGGGCTAGGATTAGAGGCTACACTGCCGGCTGCTTATCCCAGAAATTAAGGACTTTGTTGCTTATCTGTGCTGTGGCTAATAGCCTCCTGCCAACTTACCTGGACATCTACTGTGCTCCCCTTTTACTCAAGTGAGACAGATCTTTCCTAAAATTCTTCTAAGTTATCTTATACTGGAAAATTATTTCACTCCATCTTTGAATGGCTCTGTGACCCCAAAATCCACTTAGAGACTTGATTTAAAGGTGTTTCTAAAGCAAACTGGGGAGAGCTCTGCCAACTTCATAGCTTCTCTCTGAAATCTTATCTCCATCCCTCAGTGAGCAAGATTTTAAACACACACAAGATATTATGTGGATATATGTCCTTGCATTCAAAATATCTGTGCTTTCACTGGTATAGATGTGTCCTTTGTTGACCTCTCCATCAGAGTCAGTGGCCATGATTTGCTATGGTTATATTTTCTGATAAGTCAGTTTTTTGATAATGAGCTTCTCTGTACATTGCTAAGCTATTCCTGGGAAAATACTCATGTCATCATAAGGGCAACTAATCAAAGTAAGTCTAACTCAAAAAACACTTATATCCATTGAACATTCTTCTCTATGGTTCTGGGATTTTGGAAATAAAAATAATATCTCTGTTTTGTTGTTGTTGTTCAATCATTTCACTCATGTTTGACTCTCTGTGGTTCCATTTGGGGGTTTGTTGGTTTGACATTTCCTTCTCCAGCTCATTTTACAAATAAGAAAATTGAAGCAAACAGGATCAAATGATTTGTCCAGGATCAAAGAGTTAGTAAGTATGAGGCCAGCTTTTGATTAAGGTTTTCTGTCTCCAGGCCCAATATCCCTTTCCCTATGTCGCCTACTTATTACTGCTTTACAAATAAGAAAACATAGATTAGAAAAAATGAGGTAACTGCAGCTAGTAATCAATACAGGTGGAATTCAAATGTGGGTTCTTTGATTCCAAATCCCTAGATTCTTAATGGCTGTAACGGAGCAATCACATCATATTCTAATACAACACAATATCTCTTGACTCGCCAAAATATATGCTAACCCAAATCAGGCTTCAAAAGATCACTTCTGTATCAGAATAAGACTTCATTGGAGAATACAAATGTAAAGATTCATTACTAATTCTAAAGTAAAACTAAACATGTAAAAACACTAACTTATCATCTCATATATTTTCATTTTAAGGTAGTAAGTATAGTGAAGAAGGGAGAATATTTGATTTGGAGTTAAGTGGAAGACCTACTTCAAGTACTGCCTCTGATATTGACTGTATTTGATCTTGGACAATTCAAAATCCCTCTAAGCCATCCCCACAATATATATTTCATGTTGTTGTTAGGAAGATCTTAGGAAGCTTTCAGGAATAATGTACTTTGAAAACTTTAAAGTGCTACACAAATGCTAATTATTACTGTTGTAATAGCCCTGTGAGACAAATAGGACAAATATTATCATTACCAATTTACAAATAAGTAAATTGAGGCTTAGAAAGGTGAAATAACATATTAAAAGTCATTTCAGACTCAGGTCTTCTGATTTTTGTTTTTTCTATTGTATCCCACATTAACCCCATAATATCTACTAAAGTTCTACCTTTCCCACTTCATAGTAATCAAATCCAATAGAGGAATCTAATATTCTCAACTGGAACCTTGCTTTCCTCAGTCTTTATAGTAAAGTTCCAATTTTCTGTATACAAAGACTTCTTTCATGATTTTTCAATGCTGTGCTAAGCCTCAGGTGCAGGTGGTCCAGGAATAACTTCTTGGAAGAAAAGAAAATAGGAATTTTTGCTTCCCTGATTTGAGTTTTGATAAAGCAATTTTGCTTGGTAGAATTGGTGTCAGCACACTGACCTGCAGTCACAACACATTTGTGTCAATTTACTCTACAAATCATCTCTAATGTCAACATTTTCTTCCTGTGCCCAAATGCTCTTAAGCATTATAAATCCCTATTGCAAGAGGAATAAACAATAGAGACTTTGAGAGGGACACAAAGGACAGAATGGATATGGCAGACAAAACCTGAGGATTGAGCACTATCATTCAGTAGAATAGGATAATGAAAACCCCCTCTGTGCTGTGTTTAAAAATGTGATGCCTACAGAATCAATAATTAGGTCAGATCACCTAGAGTACAACCAGTGAATGTAATAAGAGAACAGCATTGATTGGTTTTTACATCTGTCTGTGACTAACTTGCTTTATCAATAACCTCTTGCTCTGATTCAGTCCATAAAATATTTTATTCTTTCACTTTGATGCAAATGATTGCCTGTAGGGTTTCTGTTACTGAGATGAGGGCTTCTTAGTATTGTCATAGATTGAAATTGTAAACCAAATAAAACTGATATTTTTTTCTTTTTCTCCATTCTATCCATTGTCTTTATCTTTCATAGGCCCAGATGATTAGTTATATGCTAGAAAGAGTCCCAGAAAACTCTGAGTCCAAGCAATTCAAGAACTATATCTGTATGATTCTGAACTTTCCCCCTCTGGTAAACAATTTCCCTTTCTGTGAAGTAAATTTCCACTAGGCTCTCTCACTCTCTTGTTCTCTTGCTCTCACATTCATTCTTGCTCTCTCTTTATCTCTCTCCTTTTCTCTTCTTTCTCTATCTCTCCTTCTTTCATACATGTGTGTATATGTACATATAAATAAAATGTATATGTACACATAGACACATATATTCCTATGATTTAATTATTATAAAGCATTCCTCATGAGGACACTAAATGAGCCCCCCTTCCAATTTCTCATTTGAGAGCCATTGTACATAGAATGTGAAAATTAAATCCATATCCTTAGTAAATACCTAATTCAAATCCTACATTTTATAGACAAGGAAGCTGAGAGCTTAAGAAGGTGATGTGACATAACAAAGTCACATAGCTAATGAATATACCAAATTCTAGGTATTTGGAAGAAGGGAGCCTACTGAATTTTAGTACGAGAAAAAGGGAGACATGCATATGATGAAGTTTAACATGAAAGAACACTAATTCATCTCCAAAACATTTTTCTTTCTATAAGTACTTATTTACTGGGGTTTGTTGTCAGGCTTTGATTAAACACATTGATCACTGGCTCCTCTCTGTTAACAAGGTTGGCAATCAGTCCTCTCTAAAGAAGGCTGATTGCCCCCATTGTTGAGGTCTAGAAATTCCAGATGGCTTTATACAGATTTCTGGGTCTTGGCCAACACCACGGACAGTGCCATCCACTCACACACAATAGTCTACAAGTTACAGAATTACAGTACCTCAGAACAGGGATAGATTTTGAAGATCATCTATTCTCAGAGAGTAGGTATTCCTTTTACAATGTACAAGACAAATAGACATCCAAGTTTCATTTGAAGCCTCCAGGGATAGGAAACTTATAGCATATTAAGGCAACTGATTTCACTTTGGCAGAGTTCTAATTGTTAGGAAGTTTTTCCTTATGCTGAGCCAAAATAAGTCTCTCTGGAACTTCCACTCAATGGTTCTAGTTCTGCCATCTGGAGCCAAAAAAAAAAAAAAAAAAATCAATATATCTTCCACATGACAGTTTTTCAACTATCTGGATATCACATCCCTCCTCCCTACCTCCATGAAATTTCTCTTTTAGGCTAAATTTACCTAGTTCCTTCAACTAGTGTTTGTATGGAATGATTTACAAGTTCACATCCTATCTTGGTCATGCTCCTTTAGATATTAAATTTATTAAATCTATTTATTTATCTGGATTGATTAAATCCAGGTTATTAAATCTTTTCTAAATTATGATATCCCGAACTGAACATCAGACTACAGAAGTACTTTGACAAGGTCAGAAATAGGGCAGAATAACAATCAACTCTCCCTTTCTGGTATATTCCAGGATTATTTAGGATTATTTGCTTAGAAATACTTAGCTTTTGAAGTGATTTTCCTTCTTCCTTCACCATTTAGAGTTAAAATGGCATTTTCAGATTTGGCTCACACATTTTATTTTCTTTCAACTCTTCTCTGAGCAAAGTTTCCAGATTCTTTGATAAAGCACAGGAGGCAAGGACAAAAACTTATCAGATCTCAAGAGAACTATAGTCTTGGCATCACTTCCCTGAATCACATACACACACATACACACACATACACCCAAACAGGTGATGGTTTGTGAGTCATTGTTTATTGTGATTAAGATAGAATATTTTATTATTTGTTATCATCATCATCATCATTATTTTTGTTATTTTTATTTTTACCAGTGTCACTGCTGCAGTAGAAATGAGACAAAGGTACCCTGGTCAGGGTGTGGGATCTGAGACAGACAACTAGCTGCCAATCAGGACATGGCTAACAGAAATATTCCACTCTGTACTTATAGCCCTTGTTGTTAAAAATCCTTTGAATGGCTTACCTTCTCTGCAGTACTGATGGAATATTGGATATCCCATTGTTCTATCACAAAGCTATAGAATTCTTAATCTCCCACAGAGAGGAAAAATTCAACCTACTTAGGTAGATAGATCTATAATGTCCTCTAGTGGCTATTGTTTAAAGAAAAGATTCAGTTCCCCAACTGACCTATTCATATCATCACAGAATTGTAGATTCATGGAATTTTACTGTGTAAACATAACTCCATAAGTCTTTCAGTTATATTCTAGCTCTTATTTATCATGCTTTAGAATCTTAATAACAATAATTCTAATCCATATTTACATAGCATTTTATGATTTACAAAGCCCTTTATTCATACTACTCTTCCAAAATATAGCTCACATATTACTCTTTTCCATTTAATAGAGCCTTAGAAAAATGAAGTTACTTGCCAATAGTCACACAATCATTATCCTGCCACCACTATCATCAACATTAGGGGATTTGATCCCCACATTTTACCATCAGGTTCAAAGTCAGAGTTATAAACCCAAATCTCCTTATCTTGAAATTCAGTGCTTTCTCCAATAATATACTAGTATCCTATTCTATAATGCTATCTCTCCTATGAATTCATTTTTATCGAGTCTTCATAATCATTCTTGAATACAATCCAAATCTACCACTCTCAATGTTAGAAATAAAGTTTACTCTGATTGAATTTTATATAAACATTGTGAATTTAATGAAGTAGCTCTCCTCATGCAAACCTACAGAAGGTCAAGGATGACAGTCTTCTGTTATTTAATCCAGTTTGTTCCCCATTAATCCACAGCCGCAGACAGTACCTTTGAATAAAACATGTTGTCTTAGATAAGCTTGTCATGAAATGCAGTGGTATAGTTGTAGAACAGTGGACTAAGGTCTCAAATACTTTTTTTCTAGTCTTGGCTTGATCAATAACTTTGGGAGCCACATTATAGCTTTGGACATAAATTTTCTAATCTGCAAAATGGTAGAAAGTAAAACTTCCCCTGCCTCCTACACAGGGTGGTAGTAATGATCAGATGAGATGATTAATGAGAAACACTGGAAAACATTAAGTGAAGTGTATGTATAATGGATATTTTTTACCATAATGTGAAAAAAGGCTCCAAGTACATATTCTATTGATGGCATAATAATAATTCTATTATTATCACTTTGTGAATGATGTTGCCATCACCATGTTCACCATTTCCATCATTATCAGGATCATAAACACCATCATCATCACTTCCATCAATGCAATAAGTGTTAATGTAAAGTAGCTACAATGTCGTTACGAGCAAGAAATCCTTGGAGTCACATTCTCATATACCCTTAACATTCCTTTTATCTTTGAGCTACTAGTAACAATCACTTTGAAAAACAATATGCCTTCTGAATACTATTTATAAAGACACACCAGATGAATAGATAATGCAGTACCCATCATAGTCAATGGAAGACAAGGAGCTATACTCCATAGAGGAAATATATAGGTCTGGTCAGTTAGATGTCTTTAGAGTTTACCTTCTAACATAAGCAAAATTCCAGCAAGGAGAGATATTTAATTCATTAGGCATCAGAGTGATGCATTTGTATGTAAGCTACATGTTTGGTTGGCTGGTCAAAAGAAGCCCAATAAAAATTGCATCAAGTTTGAAGTACATCGCTGGTGGGTGGCCAGAGTCTCCACACTGACTTGGCCTTTTGCTGCCTGAAAAAACTGAGCCTCATCCAGCCTTGTCGGCTTCATAGAAAAGCTCATTTGGCAAAATCCCAAACTGTCAGAGTGTAAAAATTTGTGAAGCTGTAAAAGATAGAAAAGATGGCCATTCAGACAGTATGAAGTAGTTGAAATGCAAACTAAGATGACAGGGAAATGAGGGACGAAAGAGATATTGTCTACAGGAGATGGAAAGCAGCACAACAAAATCTCAGGATTTGGAATAAGATGACAGGTTTGATCTCTGGCTCTACTCCTTAATGCCTGCCTACCTTGGATAACTGACTTCTCCTTTCTGAACCTCAGTTTCCTTATCTGGAAATACAAGAGTTGCACAAGATTATTTTAATGTCTCTTCTAGCTTTAAATTATATGTTCCCTAACCTGGTACCCCTCACAGTAAATTGGTGTGTGGCAAAAATGGTTGCATAATTTACCAAAGCAGCCTCCACTAAGGGATCCATCTCTACTAAGATTCCTAAATCCTCTTTATTGGGGAAATAGAAATAGGAAGAATCAAATAACCTTCTTTGCTTGTACCAGCAGAATTTGTCATGAAGGCAGTTGGAAAGCAATTCTGTTTGGACTTGTAAACTCAATGTGGGAGTTGCTAAGAAAGAATACAGGAGGACCTTCAGCTGGTGTTTTGTTTTCAAGCACACATGTAGCTTCTATTTTAAGGAAGAGCATATTGCCCTCTAGTGATCTATGGAAGCCATTACAAAGTTGAAACATGGAGAGCTATTAATGTGATCCTAATAATAATTTAATGATCTTAAGATACTCCCTGCAGCAAAGACCATCTCTTTCAAATCTATGTTCTCATGATGATAGTCTCTGGATGCAAACTTCATAACCTCACACATTCAGAAGAACCATAATTTGAGTTGACCTGAAGGAAAATGGGAAGAAGTAGACTGTAACCAACTAATAATTGCTCATGAGAAATTATGTAAAAGATATAAAAGAATCTGAATGCCTGAAAAGCAGTTAAGCCAGTCAGGTAGTAAAAATGAGAAATGACAGATGGATAGCTCAACTATTGCACTGTTACTTATGAAATATTGAAAAGAATCAGAGGAGTAATCCCTCTCATCCTACCCTTCTAAAATGGATCTTCTAAGATAAAGGTGTCACAGGTAGACCATTGGCTGCTTGAGGCTCATAACTCTCGTGAGTGTGGTTGAGCCAGATTAAAATGTAATTGGGAAACATTTAACAAAATAAATAAAAATACAAAGAAATATAGATAATATTGACATGCAGTTTTTCTAAGTCAATATGTGCCTAGTAGGGTTCTTTATCTATAGTTTAGTGGCTCCAGTGTCTAGATGAGTTTGATATTACCACTTTTCACATTTAAGAAAATAGATAGACAAGGAGGCACAGTTGAGATGGCACTGTTAGAGAGAAAAGCAGTACCAGAGTGAGCATATAATACTTCATGTAAAGAGTTATCATTTCTGGAGCACTTTAAATTTTACAAAATGGTGTGAAGCAGAGTGAATGTCTTATTATCCACTACCAGCCTCTTTCTCAGATCTAAGATTTCATTGATATCTGAAATGACTTTCTCAACTAATGCAGTTTAAGCTTCCTTTTATATGTTGCTTCCCCTCAATGAAATGTAAGCTCTTCGAAGGCAAGAATTGTCCTTTTTTTCTGCATGTATTTGTATCCACAGTGCTTATAGTTCAATGTCTGGTACATACTAAGCACTTGATTGACAGATTGACAATTTTTCAGCAGTTTTTAGTCTTTGAGAGATATGCCTTGAGGCTCTTTAGAAATTAAGGTTCTTGTTCAGTGTCACACTTTGCAGTATGTATTTATTCTTCAATTTATAGTCTTAGAGAGATGAATTGCCTGAGGACTCTGAAAAAATTAAATTCAATGTTGCACAGGTAGTACATAACAAGAACTTGAACCTGGTCTTCTTGACTACAAGCCTGGGGTTCTATCTAGTGTATTATACTGCACCCATCCTCTTTTTTTACATTTGCTAAAACTGAGACTGAGAAGTGAATTAATTGCCTAAGGTCACATAGAAGTGTCAGAGGCAGGATTTGAATTCAAATTTCTGGAGTCTAGTTCCAGGGCTCTTTTTAATTATTCTTCACTGTTTTCTGCTTTGGTTTGAATAATGTTATTGAATTGTGAGAATAGTAATAATAATTCACATTTCTATTATACTTTATAATTTACAAAGTCCTTTTCTCACAATAACCCTGTGAGAGAAAGGCAGAATAAATATTAATTGTCTCCATTTTATAAAAGAAGAAAATGGAGAGGTGAACTCATTTGGAGAAGCTACTGTGGTTAATGAGAAAGAGAGAGAGAGAGAGAGAGAGAGAGAGAGAGAGAGAGAGAGAGAGAGAGAGCTTGAATTCAGATTTTTTAATCATATGCTATATTATCCCAAGCATTTAGAAAAGCAAAATTCATCTCATCAAGGTCAGGGAGGTGGAGTGGCTTTGGCTACCTATACTTCCCATAAACATGGAGCCAGAAAGTGATTTAGAATATCTGAAGAATCATGAAGAGGCTTCTTTGTCTCAAAGTGTAGACCTCAGTGACTTTCCATCATAACTGAAATTTTCATCATTTAAGATACTCTTTTGATTTAAAGTATAGAGGACTTCAATTTTAATTTAGTTATTGCAGAGTTTATAAATCTGTGGGATGTCAGAGGTAGCAAAAAGTTTAGAACATATGATGGAACACTGCTGTGCTATAAGAAATGATGAGCATGTTAATTTTAGAAAAGCATGGGAAAATTTGAATGAAATAATGAAGAGTGAAATAAGCAGAACCAAAGAATGCTGTATGTAACAACAGCAATATTGTTTGAAGATGAACTGTGAACAACTTAGTTATTTTGAGTATTATAAATATTCAAGTCAACTACAAAGGAAGATTCGATTCACCTCCAGAGGAAGCATTTTTAAGTAGAAGTATGCATAGTATGATGTTTTATTGGGGGGTGTAGTATATGTGTGTATACACATTTTATATATATATATATATATATATATATATATATATATATATATATGCATATATATACATATATATACATACATATACATATACATATACATATACATATACGCACATATGTGTGTGATAGAGAAAGATAGAGACAGAGACAGAGAAACAGAGACAGAGAGAGATAGAGACAGAGACAGATGCTGGCCTTCTCTAGTGCAGGTTGGGGAGGGGGAGGGAAGTAATTTAGAACTTAAATGTAACAAAAACAAATAAAATTTTTAAAAATTTAATTAAAAAATTAAATCATACATAGAATGTCAGAGCTATACAAGGGCCTATAGAAATAAAACAAAACATCTAGTTTGGCAGGTCCCTTTTAGATCCATCATATGTCATAGGTTGCCTCTGTTATAGATATTTCTCTCTCCTCGTGTCTATCATGATTATTCTGTTCATTTTATGGAACCTTCCACATCTCACATCTTCCATGATAGAATTTTTTATGTAGAAATACCCGGCCTAATGGCTGGCTGCTATGAGGTGAGTCTCTTAGTCTATCTGGAATTTTCCTGCCTAATGATTAGAAGCAAGAATACAAGCAAATATTGCTGAGGCTCTATTCTGTTTTAAACTCCCTCAATCTCATCTGTATTTCTCAGCAGCCCTGACATATGAGATATGGATTCCAGATATCCCCTTACTAAATAGGAGATGGGAGAAGAACCTGAATTGATATCCCAGCCATGGCCTAGAAGTACTCCTTTACTCTCTAGGGGCATAGAGATGCATCTTTATATTTCCTGTGACATTAACCCAGTTGTATCCTAGCCCTTCTAGCAATCGTGATCCAGTTTTATCTGTTTCTCTAGTGAGTGATATCTTGCAGTCTTCTTTGTCCTGAAGCTTTCTTCCTTTGGCCCTTTCTCCCACACTTCTGAGTGTTTCAAGTAGGGTTTTAAGCTTTTCCTTGTGTGAGTTCAAATGTATCTGTAATAAAAGTTTATTAACTTTAGCATCACTCACTTATCTGTCTCTTTGGTAAAAGCCCCAAAGTCCCAAGGCAAATGCAATAGACTAGAACAAAGCTCTGAAATACAGATGATAGAATATCAATATTGGAGAGAACCTTAGAACATAAAATATAGATCATCAGATCCAGAAGGAACCTCAGGACACAAGATATAGAGTATCAGGGATTAAAAGGACTTTACCACAAAGTGTGTTAAGAGAAAGAGCCTTAGAAAATAAAGCAAAAATATAGAGATAGAAGGACATTTTGAATACAGGCCATGCAAATTAGAACTTTAAAACCAGAAGGAGCCTTAGAGAGATGGAACTGTCATGACAAATGAGGAAATGAGGTTTGGAGAGGTGAGATAATTAGACAAAAGTCACATAGCAAAATAGTAGAATAAAAAGAAACAGAATTTTGGCTTACAACTATAAGCCCATTACCTTCCCATCATACCATGTTACATGGGATTTATGGAGTGTTCAAAGATTTAGCACCTCTGATATAAAGGCTGTGGAATCCTTTTAAGAGTATTCATCTACCTTTGGTATCCATCTGCCACTCAACTTTTACTTGTGGCTTCAAGAAGCTATAGCATACACAGTAGCCAATACTAATAAAATCTTCTGAACTCCATTGAGGGTAACCAAGAGGCCTCAAATCTGTCAGTGAGTTAGATGCTCACCCCAAGCATGTGAAAACTTCTCCAGGGGAAATGGGCAAATGAGAATAATGTGTTCCAACAAACACAAAAATAGCTGAAGCTGGTGGTATGGAGTGCTTACAGCTTGGTCAGACATTAAAGATGCCATGGTCAGACACTGCATCCCCAGCCATTGTTAGTCATCCTGATTTCTGTCTTGCAAATAGATTTTGATGACTCTAGAAGAGAGAGTAAAGTTGGTGACTTTATGCAATTCTATCTCACTTAAATCCATTTCACACATCCTATTGGTCCTCTTTGGGGAAAAAGGCATCTCCAGAGTCTTTAAAATGTTATTTCTTCTTGCCATTAAGTTTTGGCATTGCACCTTATGAGCCCAGAACTTTTCTATCAGACTTGTAACTAAAACTTTCATGTACTGTCTCCTCCATTAGAATGTGAACTCTTTGAAAATAGGTATTGTCTAAATAGTGCAGTGGGTAGAGCACTGGGTTTAGAAACAGGAATACCTGGGCTCAAATCCACTCTCAGACACTTACTAGCTGGATCACTCAAGGTAAGTAACTTAATCCTGTTTGCCTCAGTTTCCTTGTCTGTAAAATGATCTGGAGAAGGAAATGGCAAACTACTCCATTATCTTTGCAAGAAAGCCCAAATGAGATTAAAAAGAAGAGTCAGACAGGACTAAATGACAATCTATTTGTATCTCAATGCACTGACTTTTAGCATTTTGCATTGCCTATAGGAAGTATTTAATATATGCTTCAATCATTCATTATTCATTAATTCATTCTGTTTTGAAAATATTGACCTTTGAAGGTATAGACAACCTCTGATTCTCATGGAGGATTATTTGGTTGAGTCTTAGTTATTGTTGATCTAAACCATACCCCTGGACTTAGACTTATGAAAGGGAATATAGGTCTAGAAGTCAAAGAGAAGAGGACTAGAATAGAATCAAGAATTTAAAGAAAGTGACTACATGTAGGCAGCTACCTTTGGGTTCCTGAATCATGGAGGGTTGGAAGAGGAATGGGTTGCACACTCTGTGTTTCCATGAAATGACACCATCTTGCCCACTCCCAACCCTCAGAAATGTCAGGCATAGAAAGATAGGGGAGCCTCTCGACCCAAAAGATGAGTAAAGCTTGGGACAGTAGATGAATGTTATGAGTTTCTAGACCCAGGATCTCTAGGTATCACCAAGTGTCTCCAGATAAACACTGAATTCCTGATAAATATTTAGGTTTTGAACACTGCTTTTAAGGAGGAAGGAAAGGGGCTCTGTGAAATTTCCTGAGCCCTGCCTTTTGGAGAAAAGAAAGGTAAATTCTAGGCTGTGGAAATAGAAGGGCCAAAAGAGTTTTAAGATTCAATAAGCCCAAGTGCAAACTCAGTATTTCCCCACAAATATCTTGTGTAGATCTGAAAAGAAAGGGTTTGACTCTGGAACAAGTCCAAATACAAAATCCTTTCAAACTGAAATCTCTATCTCCAGAACTCCATCTATTTCTCCTAGTACTGCCCTCTGGGACCAAGAAGAACAAGTCTGATCTCTCATTTCTATGACAGCCTTTCAAATACTTGAAGACAGCTATTCTCTGGGAAAAAACTTCCAGCGCCTTCAACAGATCACACAACATGATCTTTTGGTCCTCAACTACCCTGGATATGCTGTAGCTAATACATATCCTTTCTAAAGTGTGAAGCCTGGAAATAACCACATCATTCTAGATATGGTCTGACCAGGACAGAGTATGGTATTATTATTCTCCTCAAGATTGGAGTCAAACTTTTACTCATGCAACCTAAATCTCTATAATAATAATAGTGTCCAAGGCTATAGTACTTTACTACTTTAAAAAATAAAAGTAGATAATGTAATAATTAGTGACTGTAACACTGCTTTGGTAGCTTAAAAGATGTGAGTTCTAATTCCACACTGAATACTTACTAGTAATGTAACTGTAGTCAAGGCACTTACTTAATCTCAATGGGCCTCGGTTTCTTCATCTGCAAAAATAAGGAAGTTGGATATAAGAACCTCCTTGGTCCCTTCCAAATCAAAAATTATGATTGCCAAGAAAAGGAAACAGTCATAGGAAAGTTAAGTGATTTCCCACCAGCAGTCAAGATTTTAACCCAAGTTTTCTGTCTTCTACTCTGATGTTCACAGCATATACTATGCCTGTGCTCTCTGGAATAATCAGCATTTCGAATTTGGTAAGGAATGCAGTACAGATGGAGACAAACCACTTGGGGGAGAAGAGGATGTATTTAAACTGAATTATTATTATTATTTTCCCACTTCACATACTCTACATCTGGAAAGAGTGATCCAGTTAGTGTAATGGGATAGACATAGGGCCATAATCATTACTTTTAAATAGGCAGGAGGAATTATAGTGGCATTTAATTACCAAGTAGAAGCCTGTGGCTGTGAGTCAGGAGACCAGGAGTCCAGTACTGCCTCCACCACTGAGTCAGTGAATGACCTTGAACGAATCATTACATATTCTCATGCTTTCTTTTTTCCTTCTGCAAACTGGGCATACCAACCCTTTTGTGATTTAACTCCAATCATTGTGAATATCAATGTTCATATGGTTACCAAAGTGTTTTACTGAACACTTCAAAGTAGTAATGTTGATATTAATAATTCTACTTTATATAGCAAGTAAGTTTGGCCCAATTTACTTGTACCACAATGATAATGCTAATAACTCTAAGCTATAGTTGCCCTTTGCTCTCAAGTATATAGTTATAATGTTCTAGTGCTAAGTTTCTTTTCAACTCTGACATTTTGGGTTGTGCATTCTAATAGAGTATAATTCTGTGATTCTAACAATAGCTGAGTTTTTATTCATCTCTGAAATCAACAGTCTGGGCATCTTATAAACAGACACTGACACTTCCTTGGCGGGTATCCAACTCTAAGATGAGTAAAGTTTGCTCCTTTGTAATTCTTGATGTTCTTATTGTATATTATTTTTTTTTCTGGAAAACATGTCCTACTGCCTCTATCCTGATCCCAGCAAAGAAACACTCTAGAACAATGATTTCATTTAGTGGTTCAAGAACCTCACAGGGATTTACAATAATGGTCCAAAGGATTCATGTAAAAATTATTTCATAATGCCTTAAGTAGCATGTAATTATAGGATATCAGTAATAGTGTATTAAATTGCCCCTGGAGTTCCCATCATGTTGTTGCTGCTGTTATCATTGCTGTTGAAAGTTTCTCAGAAGAAAAAATTATTGGAAATCACTCTTTTAGGGCAAAAAATATCAGAGAAAGGGAGTTATGGTGGAACAGGTCATGGAAAGCAGAAAGGATACAGAATTTAGAGGCTATAGATAGTAATGGAAATCTTTAACAACTTCACAATTTTGTAGACAATATAATTTTGAAGATCATAAAATTCTGGAGTTCTTAGAGTACAGAACATAGAATTTTAGATGTCCCTGGCCTAAAATTATTCTCTCTTTTCTTGAATTTGTTTGAAGCATTGTTTCTAGATTTCTCCTCTATCTCCATCACATATTCTCTTGTATTTATATTTGTCTGTATCTTCACAATAATAGAATGCAAGCTCCTTGAGGGAAGGAAGAGTGGTGTTTTTCATTCTCTCTCCTCAGCATGTAATACAATAAATATCTGGTGCTTGTTTAATCCTTTTGACCTAAATTAAAGCTTGATGATTTTTCACATTTCTACCTCCCTTAAATCCAGTTTACATTCAAATTAAGACATCACCTTCCTGTTGTCATTAGTCCTCTTCAAGAATGAAGGATGAACAACAACAAGAGATATTGAAGCACAAAACATATAATCCTAGAACTGTCCTTATTTCTATTCTATACATAGGATATTCCATCTTCTATCTCTCTGGCTTTTCATTAGTTGGTCTATATGTCCAAAATGTACTCTTCACCCCTTTCATCTCACAGAGCACCCATCCCTAATGTTCAATTTCTTCATGAAACCTTTGCTGATCTTCCCAACAGCTAGTTCCCCCCTTTCCAAATTACTTTGTATCTAATTTATTTGTATTTATCCATTTTATATATACTGTATATATTTATTTATCTACATGTAGATAAATGTAGTTCTTCATTAGAATATAAAACCCTATCAAATAGGAATTGCTAGGTTTGTTGCATTTATATCACCAACATCTCACATAATAGCTAGCACTTAATAGATGCTATATAAATGTTTGACTGATTGATTAGATATTATTATTAGTTCCAATGTCTTATATACTATTACAACATTCAGTTTTTTACATTCCTTTCTAATTTTCAAATATTACATTTTAAGTTTTAATGTTCTTTTTAGCTCTGGCATACTTTGTTACACAGAATCATAGACTTAAATTCAGAAGGATCCCAAAAAGGTCCTTTCTGACCTTACGTTCTATGGTTCTAAGGTTCCTTTCTAATCTGGTACTGTTCTGTTGTAAGGACCCTTCTCTGACTCTGGCCTCCGATTTACTCAATATGTGCCTGCTCCTACATATCCTGTTACTCATTATCTAATCCTCTTTATTTGGAACACCCCTAATAGAGGCTTCTGTATTCAATCCCCATGCCCTCTTATTAACCCAGTTTTCTTTCTTATGATCTGAAACAAAACCATGACTAATATCACTCCTTTGGCTCTTATCCACAGGGACCTTTGTTGCCTCTACTGGCAAATGCACTGGCTGAGAACAAAGAGGTAATTAACTCACTCAGGTACCATTACTTCTCCCAAGGATAAAAGTATATGCTAGCTATTTTGGGGGGATGATGATATTTCCCTTTATTGGAAACAGGAATTTATCTTTGGAGAGAATAATGATGTCAAAACCTCCCATTCTAACCTTGAAATTCAGGGAAAATCAATCCATCATTCATCTGTTGGGATCTCACAATGTGCCTGGGACTGTATCAAATACAGTGGACCTCACAAGAAATGGAAGCAGAAAATATCAGCGTTAGAGGGGGCCTTAGGGTTAATGAAGTTCACTATCCTTTATAGACATTCCCCAAAACTGGTCCCACAGCCTTTACTTAACTCCACATTTGGGGAATTCACTATCTCTTACCTTAACCTATTCCACTCTCAGCTAGCTCTAATTATTCAAGTTTTCCTTTATATTGATCTGAAAACCACTTCTGTATAACTCCATTCCCCCTCCTTTTACCATCACTGCTCATTCTATCTTCAAGTCAAGAAAAGCAAGCTTAGCCCTCTTCTACCTGAAATCAGAGAGTGCAAGTTGCCTTGCCATTCTGGTCACTCTTTTGCATGTACACTGGAAATTGTCAGATACTTTGCTAAAATGCCACAACCAGAAATAGACCTAACACTCCCTTCACAATCTAATAAGGTTAGAGGTTGGCAGAACTGTCGTTCTGCTTGTCCTGAACACTATTAAACAGTTTAAAATCCCATTACTTTGATGATAGAACAAATTTCTCCCACCTGCAGTACTGTGCAGGGAGGCAATGAAGACATGTGATAGGAGCGAGGGACCAGGACAGAGTTTATATCCTGAACCAGTTTTTAGGAATCAGGGATTCCTAAGGAGGAGAGAAGGGTGAATGTCAAGAAGGTCAAGAGACAAGGTCAAGAAGAGAGTCAAGATTAACAGATCAAAATCTAACACAGGGAAATCTGGACCAGATTATCTAAGATACACTCCAAGACAATTGATATTGATAGCGTGTATATCCAGAAGGACCATAGAACAAAGAACACAGATTACTTACAATATAGAAAAGAAGGCTTAGAACATAGAGAATGTTGAAGCACTTCCAGATTATCAAACCCAGTGCATTTTACTGATGGAGAAACTTTGGTCTAGAATGTGACTTTCCTAAGGTTCTGTACATACATAAACTGAGGGCCAGGGACTTTCACAAGGTCACTGTGCTAAGTCACTTCACATAAAAAATACTCACTAAATCAAATTTAAGATTAAATTTTCCTTTTCATCATTCCTTAATGAAGACTCAAGAGAATGTTATGGTTCTGGGACAATGATCTATTATAAGAATCCAAAAGTATAATAAGGGAAGCTCATTTCAACTCTCCCTTGCTGGGGGATGGTAGGGTGAGGGTGTATTTAATTCAGACTCCTGAAAGCTTTGGAGAAAACATGAGGGAGGTGAGGAGGAGTATAGAAAATAGACCTAAAATAACTTGGCTGTTTTTAAAGTTGTCATTCGTTGATTTAGGGTTTCTTCTCTAAATGCATGGGAGTACAGTAAAGATTGATTAGTGATTTATGCATATAAATGCAAATGCTTATGCATATTAGGTGTTTATGGGGAGGGGGCATTGACAAATAGCTATGCTTCCCAACTGTCACTTTTGTCAGACTCATTAGCAGGGGGGGAAAGTTAAGAACATATAATTGAAATTTAGGTTCATCAAGATCAAAAGGTCAGATTACTGGGTTTGAGTTGAATCTCTGCCAGTTCCTTCCTGGCTATGTGAAGTGGAGCAAATCATTTGACCTCTCTTGGTCTTACATGACTATTTGTGTGACCTTGAATACTCTGCTTAACCTTCTGAGCCTATTTCTTCTCTAAAATATTCTGTTTTATTCTGTACAAGAAGGGTGTTAAAATCTCTAAGTTTCTGAGATCTGTAATCTCTTGCTATGTCTAACACTCAGAGCTATTATGAAACTCTATAGGAATAATCCCACAGCTGAAAAGTGTTCTGAAAAGGTGAACTATCATTTTTTATGAACCAAAATGCACCATACATCATGTTTTTAATGCCTCTCTTCTTGGCCTTCCTGATGATGCTATGGCTCTGGTCTAACAAGTAGCTCTGTCCACAGCAGCCTCCAGAGATAATGATTTCTTTTTCATCAGACAGGAAGACTAAGTATGACAACTTCCTTAAAAATGACATTTCCTATTCCCTCTCTTTACCTATTATAGAATAAAGTGAGGAATGGGGTGGGGGGGGAAGGGAGGATACCCAAGAAATAAATTTCAATCCAATAGAAGGAAGAACTTCCAAACACTTAAAAACCATCTGAAAATTAAATGGAATACCTCTAAAAATTATGAGATCACAGATAGAAATAATTCCATTGAGGTAGAAAAAGAAAAAGAAAAAAATTTTCTAAAAAGACTGATGTGGTTTTATAAGAAATGTGATTAATCCTTTGCAGTCATGTCCAACTCTTTGTGACCTCATTTGGAGTTTTCTTGGCAAAGATACTGGAGTGGTTTCCATATCATTTTACAGATGAGTAAACTAAGGCAAACAAGGTGAAGTGACTTGTGCAGAGTCACAAAGTTGGTATCTGAGGCCAGATTTAAATTCAGGACCAGCATACAATCCATTGCATTACTCAGATGCCTTGTTAAAAAGGAATGCATCATCCCAATTAGCTTTTTCAAAGGAATTTAAATCTTAAAATAGTTAATGAAGAATGCAAATAGGAGAAATGATTCTCTAAGCATAGTGTCAGGTTTGCTCAGTTCAGGGTTCAGGGCAAGGAATGTTTCAACAAAAATGTTTCATTTTGTTTTTGGCAGACTTAAGGGAAAGAAGTGCATCAAAGCATGGAGAGGAGTAGTGAAAAAGAACTGGATGTGATTATGATAATTAATTATGGCTGCTCTTTTCTTCCTTATACTCAGCCTTCAACGGTCTAGCCTCATGGCAGTTTTGGTGTTGTGTTCTCTCAGAACCGACATGATAGATATGAATGTGAACAAGGTATTCAAAAGCCTGGTGCTATATCCCTGGGCCTTATCTTCTAGCAAACACAAGCAGAGCCTGACAGAGGCAAAGTAAGGAAGTAAAATGTAGTGCTTTGAACAGACAATTTTAAGACAAAAAAATTAAAACTATTTCTAATCATATGAAAAAAATCTGCTCTAAATCACTATTGATCAGAAAAATGCAAATTAAGACAACTTTGAGGTACAACTACACACCTCTCAGATGGGTTATAATGACAGGAAAACATAAGGATAAATACTGGAAGGGATTTGGGGAAACTGGGGCTCCAATACATTGTTGGTGGAGTTGTGAACTGATCCAGTCATTCTGGAGAGCAATTTGGAACTATGCTCAAAAAGTTATCAAACTGTGCATACTGGAGAAACTAACATGAACTAATGCAAAGTGAAGTGAGTAAAACCAAGAGAACCAAGTGGAACCAAGAGAACATTATACACAGCAACAAGACTATGTGATGTGGCTTTGATCACTCTGATGAATGTAGATTTTCAACCAGGCTAATTACAATAGACTTGTAATAAAGAGAGCCATCTGCACCCAGACAGCAGACTGTGGGGACTGAGTGTGGATCACAACATAGTATTTTCATTTTTTGTTGTTGTTTGTTTGCTTTTTGTTTTCTTTCTCATTCTTTTTCTTTTTGTTTTTTAATCTGATTTTTCTTGTGCAGCATAATAATTGTGGAAATACATATAGAAGAATTGCATATGTTTAACATATATTGAATTACTTCCTGTCTAAAAAACAGTGAGGGGAAGGGAGGGAGAAAAAAATTGGAACAGAAGGTTTTACAAGGGTAAATGTTGAAAATTGCATATATTTTGAAAATAAAAAGCCAAAAAAAAATTTGTAAAAGGTCGTGTGCTTTCAGGTATCTAGAAACCCAGGCAAAAGCTGCTTATGTCCCAGGATCTTACATCAGGCTGCCCAAGAGAATATAGAAGCTTAGCCAAGAAGCCAAAAGTAGGGACTAGATTAAATGACTCTGACATCCCTGCAATTTTGAGAGTCTTTGATTCTGAGAGATAATGAACTCCCTGTTGATGAAGATATTGACGATTTTAAGTGACTAGTGGTGATGCTGTGGAAAGGATCTACACTTGAAACAGGGATTGTGGTACATGCTATCTGAGGCCCCTTCTAATACTTGGCTTCATTGATCTTATAAAAATTACTAACTTGCATATTTTTTTCATTGCATCCTTAATGCCTAACTCAATGCTTTGTACATAAGAGACATTTATCCAATTAATTTAATTTAATCAATATCTGTGGAGTAAAAGTGGTTCTAGGGTTCAGGGTATATCCTCAGGCCAGATTGCAAACCACAGCCTTAGCACAATGGCAGATGAGTTAAATAACACAAACCAATAAACACTATTTGATGATTTCATCTCTTTCCTCCCCTTTCCCAATTGAGAGCCACCCCAGAGGAGTTTTGGGATGTTACAGATGGCTCTGCTCCATGCCAATACTCTTCATTATGTAAACTTTCCATCTGACAGCTCATGAGGAACATGTCACATCTTGAAAGAGGAGAATTTTCATTAACTGGCTAGTCCCTGCCAAATGGAATCAGTTTATCATGTTGAAGTCTGGCAGAATATCAAACAACACTCCTCTCCCCCTACTCCCTGTCTAGAGATCCCTCCCCACTCCTCTCTATTCCATTTAGTAGAGCAGAAGGCAGAACTAGGGCCATTGGGTAGGAGTTATGGAAAAACCAATTTTTCTACTAAATATAAGAAGCAATTTTCTAAATGTTAAAACTCTATTGAAATATAATGAATATGCTGCCTGGGGAGTGTCACTGAAGGTCTTCAGGAATGCTCAGTGGACTCATTTTAGGGATGCTATAGAAGAAATGCTGGCCAATAGTTGAAGTGTTTGATTTTAAAGTCAGAAAGAGCTGAGTTTTAATTCTGCACCAAACCCTATTTGTATGACCTGGGACACATTATTTAGTCATTTTCAGGTTTGGTTTTGTCATATAATGTCAGATAAAAATGTCATATATAAAATAAGATAATAAAACTTTAAACATTCTAGAAATGTTGGCTATAATGACAACAATAATTATTATTATTATCTATTCATTGGACAGAGAACTAAGAGAGATGATTTTGAAGGATCTATCAAACTCTGTGCTTTGGTGGAATTTGAAGTGAATCTAAGGTTTTTCCTTTAATTGGATTTCTGAATACCAAAAAACTTGAATATCAAAGGTGTCTTCCATTACATTAATGCATTTTGTCTATGGGTGGAATCTGCTGAAAGTCAAGTATCATCATAAAGGATACCACATGCACACTATTATTATTTTACTGATATAAACAATAACCACAACGATCATAATCATAACAAAAAATAGTATAATGAAGAGATTTGTCCTCTGAGTCAGGAAGATATATAAAATCAAGTTTAGACTCCGGATTATCTAGAATGTATGATTCTGAAAGGTTGCTTAAACCTCTCAGAGCCCCAACTAAGCACTTCATAATTTAAAGAATAGTTTCCAATTTGCATTAATAGAGGAACTATCTTCACTGGGTCTTCCTTAATCAATGAAATCACAGACCTGCTTATCCCTTCACCTAATAACAACAAGAACAACAACAATAAAAATAATTTTTATATTTATATATTATTTTTTCATGTTTAATTTGATTATCAGAGCAATCCTGTATGTAGATATTGCACAGATTACAAATTTGAAGATTAGAGCATTTAAGGTGATTTGCTCAAGGTTCTTCCCAGCTCTGACATTTCATGTTCTATAGCTCCTTTGCACCCTTCTAACCTCTCTTATATGTTCAGAAATGCATCCTACCTCTAACCTTCATTTCAAAGTTCAGTGTGAGATCTTTAGGATGCCATCCCATGTCCAGAGATTCAGTATGGCTGCAAAATTCGTTGTTCTAAGTTGCTTTCTAGCCCTGACAGTAGGGAAGAAGTATATTTGAGATTTTGTCTCTAAACCTTATGCTCTTCCAACTGTAGCAAAATTGTCTCATTAACAACTAAGTGGGCATTGGTTTATTAGATTAGTTCTAAATGAGAATGTTGGAAAACAGTAGAGAAGATATATAAATTTATAAAAAGAGAGAAGAAATGGGAGAAAGTGTGAGGCACAGACAAGGAGGATTATAACACATTAGGTATGGAAATGGAGGAATCAGGGTCAGCATAAAGGAGTCTGTAATACATAAATATAATTTTTTTAAAAAACTGAGAGAAAAATCAAAGCAATTTTCTCACTTCTGCCTGACACCAGGCTTAAGTAACATGAGTGAGCAAGACAGTGGAAAGAATATCAACCCAAAAAGCAGAATAATGTTCTAATCCAGTCTCTGACACTTTATTCCCCAAATAGTAATTTCTGTGTTTGACCCTGTTTCCTCATCTTTAAAATGGGTTAAATTATATGTTCTATATCCAGCTCAAACATTAAATGGTTCTTTACAAATTAGAATGTTGAAGTTAAAGTCAATAAGAGCTAGGTTCAAATTGGCCTCAGACACTAATTGTTTGATCCTGAATAAGTAATATCTCAGATTCTTCTCTGTAAAATGAAGGACTTGGACTAATAACTTCTAAGGTCTCTTTCCTTAGGTCATCTCTAAATCCATGGTCCAACTATAGTGAGTGCTCTCTGGACTAAGAATGATGATGATGATGATAATGATGATGATGATGATGATGATGATGATGATGATGATGATGATGATGATGGTGATGATGATAACGACAATAATAACAACAATAACTAGAATTTTCCTAGTGCTTTAAGATTTGCAAAGTACTTTATCTCATTTGATCCTTTCAAACTTCTTGGAAGATAAGTGACATTATTATTCCCATACTCTTGGCAAAACTGAGGGAGGAATAAATTAAGTTATTTGCAGGTGATTTATCACGCAGGTGATAAATATCTGAGGCCAAATTTAAACTCAGGTCTTCTTAACTCCAGATCCAATGCTCTGTATCTGGATATCTTAAAGCTGAAAGGCTGCTTTAGATCCCTCACAAAGTTCAAAGGATAACCCTGAGATGTTGGGTACCTCCTCTTTAAAACAACTAGCTCAAACATTTATTTTAAATTCCCTCTCAGTATTGAGTAACAGTGATTAGCATCCTAATTCCATTTAACCAAGAATAAGCTGGTAATTGTTTAACAACTCATTTTCCAGGGGGTGGGTAAAAGTATGCATGACATACTTATAAATTTAATCTGCATTATTAACATTTTCTCCAACACTTTCTAAATTATAGATAATCAACAAAACAATAATTCAAGACTGATTTTTAGTGTTTGTTGTTTTCCAAGGTGTAAATATTCACACTGAAGATTTGATAATCAGCTTTCTCAAACTAGTTACAGCTGACTCCAGCACATTCCTAGTTTAATCAAGGAACATAAGTTTTTTGCAAAGATATATTTACTTCAGGAAGCATAGCAAGAATGTAAGAAGTTAATAGCATTTATGTAATACTTTAAAACTTAAAAATTATTTTACATGTCGATTCAGATGATCTTCACTATAACCCCTTGAAGCAGACACCATTATTATCCTTTATAAATAAGGAAACTGAAGTTGGAAAAGGTTGTTTGATTTACCCAGCTAATAAGTAGCAGGATTAAAACCCAGGCCTTCCTGTACTTTTCATTCTCTGTCCCACATGGAAAATTGACTCAGACTTAATAATAATAGCTAACATTTATATAGTAACTATTATGTTCCAGGCACTTTGCTAAATGCTTTGCAATTGAGATTTCATTTCATCCTCACAACAACCCTGGAAAACAAGGTGATATTATTATCCTTACTTTATAGATAAGGAAACTGAAGCAAATTAGCAGTTAAGTGACTTGCCCAGAATAACATAATTATCGAGTGCCTGAGGGTGAATTTGAACTCAGATCTTCCAGATTCCAGGCCTGGCACTCTATCCATGGGGCTATTCTACAAAGCACAGTTTCTAAATAGCATTAATCCTGCCAAATTCACATCCAAATCTGTCATCACTACCCACTTGCATGGGTTCCAAAAGTTGCTCTTTGCTCCTCATTCCTCAATTCATCAATGCTGAGTTGTTTGAAAGAACAGCAAGAAGTAGACTCTGAAACTCCTGAATCTCTAGATTAATCTCCTTTACTCAACACACACAAAAAAAGAATAAGCATTAAAACAAAAATCCATTTCCCTAGAAGCATAGATTAGCTTTGGATGGGGGGAAAGGGGAAATGTGAAGCCTCTCTTCCCTTCTAGCTTTTTTTTCTCCCTGGATGCTTTTAGTAGGGAAAAGTAAGTCAAAGAAAAGTAAAACTTATAGATAAAAGATGCCCTGTAATGGTATCTCTAGGTCTGGTTCCATAACTAAAGCCAAAGGGGCAGTTACTTAACACAAAGTTGGTAGTCCATGGTTATTCAAACTCATGACTTCAGGCTGGATTTTTAAAGTTGTAAAATGATCCAACCATTCTGGAGAGCAATTTGGAAATATGTCCAAAGAGCTATCAAACTGCATACCTTTGGACTCAGTAGTGCCACTACTAGGTCTATAGTCTAGGAAATCATAGATGAGGGAAAAGGACCCAAATGTGCAAAAATGTTTATAGCATCTCTTTGTGGTAACAAAGAATTGGGAAATGACTGAATAAGCTGTGGAATATGAAAGTAATGGAATATTATTGTTCTATTAAAAAAATGATCATCAGGATGATTTTAGAACAGCCTGGAGAGACTTATATGAACTGATCCTGAGTGAAACAAGCAGAAGCAGGAATCCATTGTACAAAATAACAGCAAGAATGTGCAATGATCAACTATGAAAGGCTTGGTTCTTCTCAGTAGTTCAGTGATCCAAAGCAAACCTTAGACTTTGGAGAGAAAATACCATCTGGATCTCAAAAAGGAACTAAGGAAACTGAAAGTAAATCAACACATGCTATGTTCACTTCTTTTTTCTCTCCAAAGGTTTTTCTCTTTTGTTCTGATTTCTCCAAACATGATACATAAAGAAATATGTAATTAAAAAGAGAATATATATATATGTGTGTGTATGTGTGTGTGTAACTAGAAAAATGATACAATTAATAATAATTAATAATTATGATACAATTAAATAATAGAACTAGAGCATCCTTAAATAGCCTTATTGATTTTGGGTAATTCCATGCTCACTCCAAGCACACATAGCCCACTAGCTAACTCCGAAGAAAAAGGTTACTCAACACAAAAGGCTCTAGTCTTGAAGGATGTCTTTTAATTATATCAGTCATAGACTTTATTGGCTTGGACCTCCATCACCAACAATATTTGTTGAGCAGTCACCATGGACAGAGCAATGTTTTTATAAGGTTTAGAGAAGCTTAAGGAAACAAGCAATATAGTAAGAAGCCTAGAAACCACAGGAGACAGGAATCAATTCTGAGTCCCAGTTTTCTCATCTATAAAATGAGGAAAATTGGACTAGATTCTGAGGTTCTCATATAGCTCATACCTATGATCTAATCATCACTGTGATTTTTTCTTATTTAAAATCAGTAAAACAAAGCTTGCAAGTTAGGCATACAAAGCAATTTTTTCAAGTGCTACATATAAATTGTATTATTATCATTATTATACCTGTCTTACACATCTAACCCCATACATACATAATCAACTCAGACTAATCGCTTAGAATCAATGAGTTAGTCTGCAGTGACATCTGGTGGTTTTATACTCAAAAGCTTTCTTTAATAGCTTCAAATAAAGACAATACAAATGTGTTTTGTTTTGTTTTGTTTTTGAGGGGAGGGGTTGTTTTTGATTTTGTTTTTTTTACTAGACTATGGATACTAAAAATGCTTAAAATCAAATAACCATATAATTTAGACTCTCTTCATTATACCATAAGTGTAAGGCAACATATTCATAATGTTCAAGTATTTTAAAGGAATAAAGAAATAAAGAATAAATAAGAAAAATTATTAAATAAATAAGAAATAAAGAAAACTGAAATCAAGCTTCACTGCTTATTAGTTATATAGTTTTAGGAAAACCCCTTTGCCTAAGTCTCATATTGTTATAATATCAATTATTTTAATTTTTATTCTCAGTTACAAATTATCTCTCCCTCCTTTCGTTTCCTCACCCATTGAGAAAGCAAAAAAATTACAATACTCATTATACATATGGAAGTCATATAAAGAATTTCCACATTAATCACTTTGAGAATAAAAAAACAGAAAAAAAAGTTAAGAAGAAATATGCTTCAATCTGAACTCTAAATCCATCTGTGGATAGCATTTTACATCATGAGTCTTTGGTAACTGTCATAAATCATTAGACTGATAAGAGTAGCTAAGTTATATATATAATTAATATATATAACAGTATTTCTTACCTAGAGCACTGTGGAAACGAGTTGCCATTATTTTAAAGCCTTCATCCCCTGATTCTGAAATTTCCCTTATGCTCATAGTTAGTATAATCAGAGTTATGTAAATATGGATCAAATCTCATTCACTGTATTCTCTATAAAAAAAAACAAGGCAGAATTATAATGAAATAGCAAATAGAGAATGACAAAATAAATAAGGGAAAATCAAGAGAATCATTATGACTCCCCATGCACAAAGAACTCAGTCTTTCAGGATGGTGGGATAGGGAACTAACAATCCTCCAATACTCCTAGGGTTGCTCTGGAGAACTCAAAAGTTTTGACTCCCAACAACCATCAATGCCTTACAGATGCCCCGTTTTGCTTCTGAATCTGGATTTCCCTCTTACTATGCTGAGCTGATACTGACATCTGCTGGACCTATTATCTAATGCAGTTTCTTTTTCAGACTATCACCTTCTTGTGAAACTGGCCAGCCTGGGTTACTCAACACATGTTCAGCTCTCCTGAAAGTCAGACCCATGTCTATACTTGATGAGCACAATAAGACCTTTAGGCAGCTGCCACGATCTGCTTTATGATTTCTCTCCATCCCCTTCAAATAAAAGCTGTTCAGCACTCAGTTGTGCAAACTACTTTGAAACTTCAAAGAGAAATTTTGTGACATTGTAAAAGAAGGAAAGGATTTGGTAGGCTTAATTCTTCACTCCTTTCACTATGACAAAACCCCTTTATCAATATTTAAAACTGATGATTCTTACTCTATGCCCTTGCTACCACAAGAAAGGTCCTTTTCTCTTGCATTGTTTTTAATCATGATCATTGACAAACAAGAGATAGTTTCCCTAAACATGGAGAGAACTATAGTGTGATAGAAAGAAAAATCAGTAGACTTGGGTCCCAGTTCTTACACTAACCCATAAACTTAATTAAGCCATCTGCCAAAAACTAGAAAAAAAAACCTAAGAGGATATGATCACTGTCTCCAAACATCTACAGGATTGCCAATGGGAAGAAGAATTAAATTCTTATGCTTGGTTCTGAATGGTAGAATTATACTTCGTAGAAGAGAAACTTCAGGGAGATAAAATTTAGTTCAATATAAATTATATATCTGTTATATGTCAGTATTACTTAATGGTTCTACTTTGTTTGGGGTAACCTACTTCACTCCTAGCAATGAAGTCAGTATTCTGTGGTCAGTATTCACAATTTCCAGATTTAGCCAGGCTGAAAGTCTCTCAAATGAGACAGGCTGAATAAATGGATTCTTTCCCCTAGGATGTCCACAGACAAACACATTACCTGGAACATAGTTGATGCTTAAAAAATGAGAATAAAATAAAATGGGTGGCATCTGCATACAGTCCTCCTTCCAGACAGAGGTACTCCCCCAAGTACTTGTGAAATAAATCTCTGACTTCAGGAGGATATCAACATGCAGATTTATTTTCATTCAAAGAAAATGATTTTGATTCTCTTCATATGAAGCATAGTTTTATTGACAATTGTTGATGTGCAATTTTTGGGTACTTCTTATAACTCACTTCTTTTGTCACTCCCATCTTCCATTCACCAGTGGGCAACAGATGGTTATAATACATCTTCACAGTATCTCAGTTTCTTTTAGGACATTATCCAGAATTTCAAAACCATGGTGAAAGTTGGCTTTCCTCTGGTCTATTCTCTTGTGTTTTCCTGAACACCAAAAAAAAATGTTTTAGTGCCATTCAGTCTCCTGAATGAGGGAATTAAAGCAGCATCCCATTGCTTGTAACTCTCTGGGACTGAGTTCATATCTATGTAGTAAGTTTTCTTCAGGTAATGCAATGAGAGATCTAACCTTGGAGCCCACCCCTGTAAGGGGGAGCTTCTCTCCTCTATATATATTTTGTATGTACCTATTCTTTTGCATATTGACTTCCTCATTAAATTGTAAGTTGCTTAAGGGCAGAAACTAATTTTGCTTTTCTTTGTATCCTCAGAATTCCTGACTCATCATAAATACTCAAATGATTGTTGAGAGATTGAATAATTAACTATAAGTTTCTATGTCATTTCCAACTTCCCACATTCCAAAGCACAAGATTTTTGTCCAAACATCAGTGACTATACTGTAAAGATTACAGAATTCTTTTGGGTGACATTTCATGCAATTAATCTACAGGCATATATAATATTGATTAAATACTCCCTACATGCCAGAACTACTAAATCACGGTGGTCCAAAAGGCTTAGTGCAATTTTAAAGCACTAAGACTTTTGGGATATCTTATTTAAGGACTTTTCACTAAAATTGAAAAAATCTCTAGCTTCAAGGAGTTTCTACTTTTTTAGAGCAGACCATCTGTATGTGTGTATCCTAAATACAATGTGATTTTTCTTCCCCTCTCCTTCTCTCTCTCCCTTCCTCCCTTTCTCTCTCCCTCTTTCCCTCAGCCTCTCTCTCCCTCTTTCTTTTTTCTCTCTCTTCTCTCTCTCTCTTTGTCTCTCTCCCTACTTCTCTCTCTTACTCTCTGTCTCTTTGTCTCTCTCTTTTTCTTTCTACCTTTCCCCCCATCTCTGTCTCTAAATCTACAGACACATATGTGTATATTTAAATATGTATAAATGTAATCATACACATATATGCCCCAAATAAGTAGTACATAATTTAGAGAGTGTAACTGGGGATGGGAATGGGAGAATCAGAGAAGGCCTAAAGGAGGTGTTTGTTGCCTAAGCTTGTTTTAGAAAGAAACTAGAAATCCTAAGAGGTAGAGAAAAGAATGAATTAACACTCCAGAAATAAGGAAGATGTACAAAGGCATGTAAATGAAAGATGGTATATTCTATGTGAAGAACAGAAAGAGAACCCATTGAATGGATTACAGAACATGCAAAGGAAAAGACTATCTAATAAGGCTAGAACACTAACTTGGATCTAGATTGTGAAGGATTTGAAATACTGATAGCTTTAGACCAACAACTGAAGCTTCTAGCTGATCTAATATCTTCATTATTCTTTGTGTTCTGATTTCTCTTCAAATGTGAGAACACTGAGATAACAACAACAATGAACACTTTAAGATTTTCATTTTTCTAGTTTTTCTGAATCTTTACATTTGATTTTTACTTTATTTTTTCTCAATTACATATAAACAAAAAATTTTAACATCTTTTTAAATTTTGATCTTTTAATTCTTTCCCTCTCGCCTTCCTCTTTCCCCTCCATGAAAAGACAAGCAATTTGATATAGATTGTACATGTGCAGTCATGCATTGTAAATTTTTTTTTTACAAATATCATTTCATTTTATCCTCACAACAACCCTGGAAGGTAATTCCTATCATGTTCTCATTTTACAGATCAAGAAACAATAGTAGATAGAGATTAAGTGACTTGTGTGACAGGATCACACAACTGGGAAGTGTCTTAGGCTGGAATTAAACTCAGATCTTGACTCTATAGTCAGCTCTCTTTATTATGACTTACCCCAGTGGTTCACAACTATTTTGAGGAAAGTTTCTGAAAACTCTCTCTCAGATTAAGAATTTAACTAATCATCTAAAGAAGTGTTGGTCAATAACTATAGCAATTGCATCATGGAATTCCATATGGTTTGGGGTTCCATAATCCTTTATCTTCCTGGACAGAATGGCTCTACATTCTGATCCATCTTCTATCAGGCTAAGTACTCTGAAATTAAATCTACTGGATAGTCAGTGAGATAGTTCAGTGGATAGAGCATGAGGCCTGGATTCAGGAAGATTCATCATCCTGAGTTCAAATCTAACCTTAGAAACTTACTAGTACTTAGAAACACTGTGATCCTGAGCAAGTCACTTACCTGTTTGCCTAAATTTCCTCATTTGTAAAATGAACTGAAGAAGGAAATGGTAAACCACTCTAATATCTTTACCAAGAAAACCACAAATGGGCTCATAGGGAGTCAGATATGATTGCAATGACCAAAAAAGTGAATTTGCACTATTCTCTCTTTTGGCATTACAGTCCAAACTGGAAGAGATGTCTTGGAGTTACACAAAAGCTTTGAATTTCATAAATTCAAGATATTCTCTCTGCCCATTATTGTATCTATTTTCCTGACCAACTGTACAACAAAGTCATTGATAAACTATCCTTATTATACACCCAATAATTATGTCCAGAGAGATTCAGCAGATTAACCAATCAATATCCAGTTTATTTGGGTGAGTTTAATGTGATACACATGGTCAACAGACTCCTTTGATTGTTGGCCATGTTCTCCCATAAAGCATCCATGGGAAATCTATATTCTGTTCTGAGAGTCCCCTTAACTCCTGATACTATAAGTATATGGAATACATGGTCTGTGTATTACCTATCTCTCATACTCATCAATGATTGCTCTATATATTTATTTGGTCATATATCTATAAAATCATACATGCTACTTTTCCTTCCCAAGTCCTCATTAATAATATGTTATAGCTTTTCATGGTAAATCCATGGTACTCCATTAATTTTTGAGTCACTCAGAACCTCAATTCTTCCTAGACTTATATGTCACACAATATCACTAGAAGCATATTGATGTTGAAAAAAATATAAAATAGCAAATGCTTATTAAAAAGATCAGTGACCCTACCAAAATTAAGCCAACCAAGAATATATCAATACTAGTGAGAGATATTGCTTCTTTACAAGTTTTACTTTTTTTTCCCTTGTGAGTATTCTGCCTATGTATTGAGGGTATCAGTGATGAATGTATTAGAATGAAAAGGTTGGCTTTTACATATTCTATAGCAACTAATATTTTAAGAGCCACACAATTGACTGAAAAGTATAGATAATACAAAATCCCACTGTTGGTTATTTGTTGGCTATAAAGAGTAGGTATTTTTTAACACAAAATGCCAACTCCTCCAACAAGGTATCTCTTGTGTATATATTAAAACCATGTATGACTCTCTGAAAGATGTAACAACACTCTTTCTTATTGTCAGCAGTAAGCAAGATATAAAATAGGGAGCTGTATATACCTGAAAAAATGATTACCAATTTTGTAGTGAATGTCCAGGACAGAATCCAAATAAAAGAGGGATTCTCTATGAATGATGCAGTCTACATGTTCTTGTTTGTTGTTAACATTTCAAAATATCTTAAATAAGATTCATAACCACACAAAAGAGTTTCATGTTCTAAATATCTACACAGAGAAAATGTTCATGTAAAATTCTCATTGTTCAAACTGTATCACATGGTTAGAAAAACAAGTTATTGAGCAAGTTCATCCATATATAAATCTTGACTAAGTGCTGAAGATACATTGTCTCGTTTAGGTGCTTAAGCAACTTATTCCTCCTATATATGCAATAAAATATAAACACCTTATTCCAGCAATGAGGCCTTTAATATTCTAGTTCTAACCTACTTGTATTACTTAATTTACACTATTATTTCTTCATTCATGGAACATTCCAGTAAAAAAAGTCTATAGAAGCTTTTACCCATATTGAACATCTTATCTTATACTTCCACAAATTCACAAAACCCAAAATCTGTACCTGAAATTATAAATGAGCACAAAGCATGTATATGTGTGTATACATACATACATATATATAACATGTATATACAAGCATATAATATGTGTGTATTCACAAACATATATAAACAAATATATTAAATAACTTGCCCCAGGTTCACACAGCTAGTAAGTGTCTGAGGTTGTATTATAACTTATAAAACCCAATTCTATATCCATTGTGTACCTAGCTGCTCATATCTGTGTACATATATGTGTGTGTATACATGTAGATGCTATTTGTACATTTATATGTGTGTGCATATAAATATGTGTGTATACATATAAATTGCCTTTCCCAACCTCATATATTCCTAAAACATTGCTTTGCCCTTTCCTTACCCACATTGATATTCTACTTTCTATTATACTCATTTGTATTTGCATTTTCTTCAGAAAAACGTAAGTACCTTGAAAGCCAGGGCTGTTTCATTTTTTTGTCTTTGAGCACCCAATGATTCTTTTAGTGCTTTGTGTATAATGGGTACTTCATAAACACTAAAACTTTTTCTTTTTTTATTTTCATAATAATTTTATTACTGCCTTGTCCTTCATGAGTACATAATGTTTTCCAGGAGGTGGAGCCCATTCTCTTTGTTAGCCCTCAACTTTCATTTTATTCGTGTACTCCAATACATCCCATAGAAGGTAGTGGTCAGAGGCTGATACAGATTTTGAGACCTTTAATGGTACATTTCTAGAAGCTTTCTTATTTGCAAATCTTGGCAAAACGTAGTTCACTTCTTTGAATAAAAAGTGGGTGAAACTCTAGTATTTTTGTTGTTTTAATAATCTCATCATACTTGCAATATAGAATAATTCTGATAGAGTCTCTCCAATCTCTGATCCTCTCACAATCACCACTGTCCATTTTCTTACATGTAATTCATGGAGTCTTTTTTTCCACTTGGATTTGCAGAAAAGCTATCCAGGTTGAAGATACTCTTTGGGCATGAATTCATGCAAAACTATAGCTCTGAAGATTCACTAATGTTTTGTTTTGTTTTTTCAACTAAGCAGTAGATGCAATTAATTCAAAGCTAAGTCATTAACAAAGTAGTAAGTAGGACTTCCGGCCAAGATGGTGGCATGGAGGCACACAGCTGCTTGAGCTCTGCATTTTCTCTCAGGACTTACTTCATGACAAGCCTCAGAATTAATGCTTGACTGGAAAAGAAACACACAAATAATCACCAACAGAAGACATCCTTGAAATTCACCAGAAAGATCTGTGTTTGCTCAGGGGAGGGGATAAACAGACTGGGAGTAGACTGAGAGCAGGCAGTGAGAGCGGAACAGGAAGTTCACACAGCTCAGACCATAGGGGGGAGGGGTGCAATCTCTTCCGTTTCTGTGAAAAGACTTTTACCCCAGTATGGATGTTTGGTCTTGGCAGCAAGCCAGGAGCAGCAAGAAAAGGTGTAATTACTGGAGGTGAAGAATAAAACCCCATAAAACTAGCATCTCTCAGGATCCAGCACCCCCCACCCCCACCAGGAGTGACTCAGTGCATTCTTAAGAGCCTTAGAGCCCAGATGCAGTGCAGCCATCTCTGTCCTGTTAGTGCCTCGCTGCTGTCTCCAGCAGTCTGTAGAGGAAGCCCAGAAACACCATCCAGCCTCATCCCCCCCAAAAAAAGACCAATTGTTTCTCTTGTCAATTTGTTTTCTTGTCAATTTTGTGTTCTTGACAAAATGAACAAAAAATTTAAAAGGTCTCTAACCATTGACAGCTTCTGTATGGAGAGAGAGCAGACTTTTTCAACAATAGGAGATTAAAAGCAGATTGTCTCCAGAGGAATCCCCTAAGGACGATATGATGTGCTCCTCAATACATAATACTCTCATAGAGGAAATCAAAAAGGCTCTCACAAGAGAGATAGAAGAGAAATGGGAAAAGGAAAGGGAAGCTTGGCAAGAGAGTCTGGAGAAGTCATCCCACGAATTTAAAGACAGAGTGGATAAAGAAATCAAATCATTAAGAAATAAAATTAGTGAGCCGGAAAAAGAAAACAGCTCTCTAAAAAATAAAATGCATGAAATGGAAAAAAATTCCATAGAAGATAAAAACTCAATTGGACAATTACAAAAAGATATAAAAAAAGGGAGTGAAGAAAATACATCATTGAAAATTAGAATGGAACAAGTAGAAATGAATGACTCAAGGAGAAACCAAGAAGTAGTCAAGCAAAACCAGAAAAACGAAACAATGGAAAAGAATGAAAAGTATCTTATTGGGAAGACAACAGACCTGGAAAACAGATCCAGGAGAGACAATGTGAGAATAATCGGAATCCCTGAAAAATGTGAGGAAAAAAAGAACCTGGACACTATTTTCCAGGAAATTATCAAAGAGAACTGCCCAGACGTTTTGGAAAGAGAGGGTAAAATAGACATTGAAAAAATTCACCGATCACCTACTGAAAGGGACCCTAAAATCAAAATGCAAAGAAATATATTGGCCAAGTTCAAGAACCATCAGACAAAGGAAAAAATACTGGAAGCTGCTAGAAAAAAAGCAATTCAGATATGGAGGAGCCACAATAAGGATAACACAGGATCTAGCAGCAATCACATTAAAAGAACGAAGGGTCTGGAACATGATATTCCAAAAGGCTAAGGAACTTGATATGCAGCCAAGAATAACTTACCCAGCAACAATGAGTATCATTTTCCAGGGAAGAAGATGGACATTTAACAAAATAAATGAATTCCATCTATTTTTGATGAAAAAAACAGACCTACACAAAATATTTGATCTTCAAATACAAAACTCAAGAGATTTTTAAAAAGGTAAAAAGAAATCCTGAGAACTATATTTCTGCCATAAAGATATGTAAAGAACACATGTATAATTTGTTCTAGAAACTAGAGGTGTAAAGGAAATTATACCATAAAAAAGGGTATAGCGGTGGTACTACATCTCATGAAGAGGCAAAGGTAACCTATTATATTTGAGAGAAAGAAAGGAGGAGGATGAACATAGTGAGTATCAATAGACATATTCGATTTATAGTGAAACTTCTTTCACTTCATTGAAAAAGGAGAGGGAAGGAGTAAGCTAAGGGGAAGGCAATACAGAAATTGTGAGGAAAAGGGGTAAAATAGGGGGAGGAACTTTCAGGTGGTGGAGGGATACTAAAAAGGGAGGGCTGTGAAAAGTAAGTGGTGTTCACAAGTTTAATACTGGGTAGTGGGGTAAGAGGGAAGGAAAGGAGAAAAGCATAAGCAGGAGTTAACAGGATGGCAAGCACTATAGAATTAGTCATTCTAACCATAAATGTGAATGGGGTAAACTCCCTCATAAAGAGGAAGCAGTTAGCAGGCTGGATTAAAAGTCAGAATCCTACTATATGTTGTTTACAGGAAACACACCTGAAACAGGGTGATACATTCAAACTAAAAATAAAAGGGTGGAGCAGAATCTACTATGCTTCAGGCAAAACCAAAAAAGCAGGGGTGGCCATCCTCATCTCAGATCAAGCAAAAACAAAAATTGATCTAATTAAAAGAGATAAGGAAGGGCATTATATCCTGCTAAAGGGTAGCATCAATAATGAAGCAGTATCGATATTAAACATATATGCATCAAGTGGTGCAGCATCTAAATTCTTAAAAGAGAAATTAAGAGAGCTGCAAGAAGAAATAGACAGCAAAACTATAATAGTGGGAGATCTCAACCTTGTACTCTCAGAATTAGATAAATCAAACCACAAAATAAATAAGAAAGAAGTCAAAGAGGTAAATAGAATACTAGAAAAGTTTGATATGATAGATCTTTGACAAAAGGTAAATGGAGACAGAAAGGAGTATACTTTCTTCTCAGCAGTTCATGGAACCTATACAAAAACTGATCATATATTAAGGCATAAAAACCTCAAAATCAAATGCAGTAAGGCAGAAATAGTAAATGCATCCTTTTGAGACCACAATGCAATCAAAATTACATTTAACAAAAAGCCAGGGGAAAATAGACCAAAAAATAATTGGAAACTAAATAATCTGATACTAAAGAATGATTGGGTATAGACATAATTAATAACTTCACCCAAGAAAATGACAATAATGAGACATCATACCAAAATCTGTGGTATACAGCCAAAGCAGTAATAAGGGGAAGTTTTATATCTCTACAGGCCTACTTGCATAAAATAGAGAAAGAGAGGGCCAACGAATCGGGCTTACAACTAAAATTACTAGAAAAGGAACAAATTAAAAACCCCCAGACAAACACAAAACTTGAAATTCAAAAAATAAAAAGTGAGATTAATAAAATTGAAAGTAAAAAAAACTATTGAATTAATTAATAAAACTAAGAGTTGGTTCTATGAAAAAACCAATAAAATAGACAAACCCTTAGTAAATCTGATTAAAAAAAGGAAAGAGAAAAAGCAAATTGTTAGTCTTGTAAATGAAAAGGGAGAACTCACCACTAATGAAGAGGAAATTAGAACAATAGTTAGGAGGTACTTTGCTCAACTTTATGCCAATCAATTCGATAACTTAAATAAAATGGAAGAATACCTTCAAAAATATAGCTTGTCCAGATTAACAGAGGAAGAAGTAAGTAGCCTAAATAGTCCCATTTCAGAAAAAGAATTAGAACAAGCTATTAACCAACTTCCTAAGAAAAAATCCCCAGGACCAGATGGATTTTACATGTGAATTCTTTCAAACATTTAAAGAACAATTAACTCCAATGCTATATAAACTATTTGAAAAAATAGGGATTGAAGGAGTCCTACCAAATTCCTTTTATGACACAGACATGGTACTGATACCTAAACCAGGTAGATCAAAAACTGAGAAAGAAAACTATAGACCAATTTCCTTAATGAACATTGATGCTAAAACCTTAAATAAGATATTAGCAAAAAGACTTCAGAAAATCATCCCCAGGATAATACACTATGACCAAGTGGGATTTATACCAGGAATGCAGGGCTGGTTTAATATTAGGAAAACTATTAGTATAATTGACCATATTAATAATCAAATTAATAAAAACCATATGATCATCTCAATAGATGCAGAAAAAGCATTTGATAAAATCCAATATCCATTCCTACTAAAAACTCTTGAGAGTATAGGAATAAATGGACTATTCCTTAAAATAATAAGGAGCATATATTTAAAACCTTCAGTAAACATCATATGTAATGGCGATAAACTGGAACCTTTCCCAGTAAGATCCGGAGTGAAACAAGGTTGCCCACTATCACAATTACTATTCAATATAGTACTTGAAACTCTAGCCTTGGCAATAAGAGCTGAGAAAGAGATTCAAGGAATTAGAGTAGGAAATGAGGAAATCAAACTATCACTCTTTGCAGATGACATGATGGTATACTTAGAAAACCCCAAAGACTCTGCTAAAAAGCTATTAGAAATAATTCAGAATTTTAGCAAAGTTGCAGGATACAAAATAAATCCACATAAATCCTCAGCATTTTTATACATTACCAACATAATCCAACAGCAAGAGATACAAAGAGAAATCCCATTCAAAATAACGGTCGATAGTATAAAATATTTGGGAATATATCTACCAAAGGAGAGTCAGGAATTATATGAGCAAAATTACAAAACACTTGCCACAAAAATAAAGTCAGATTTAAATAATTGGAAAGACATTCTGTGCTCTTGAATAGGCCAAGCAAATATAATTAAGATGACAATACTCCCTAAACTAATCTATCTATTTAGTGCTATACCAATCAGACTCCCAAGAAACTATTTTAATGACCCAGAAAAAAAACTAACAACAGAATTCATATGGAAGAACAAAAGGTCGAGAATTTCAAGAGAAGTAATGGGAAAAAAAATTAAATGAAGGTGGTCTAGCTGTACCTGATCTAGAACTTTATTATAAAGCAACAGTCACCAAAACCATTTGGTATTGGCTAAGAAATAGACTAGTTGATCAGTGGCATAGGTTAGGTTCACAGGCAAGATAGTGAATAGAAATAGCAATCTAGTGTTTGATAAACCCAAAGATCCCAAATCTTGGGATAAGAATTCATTATTTGACAAAAACTGCTGGGAAAACTGGAAATTAGTATGGCAGAAACTAGGCATGGACCCATATTTAACACCACATACTAAGATAAGATCAAAATGGGTCCAAGATTTAGGCATAAAGAATGAAATCATAAATAAATTGGAGGAACATGGTATGGTTTACCTCTCGGACTTGTGGAGGAGGAAGGAGTTTGTGTCCAAGGGAGAACTAGAGACCATTATTGATCACAAAATAGAAGATTTTGATAATGCCAAATTAAAAAGTTTCTGCACAAACAAAACTAATGCAAACAAGATTAGAAGGGATGTAACAAATTGGGAAAACATTTTTACAGTTAAAGGTTCTGATAAAGGCCTCATCTCCAAAATATACAGAGAACTGACTTTAATTTATAAGAAATCAAGCCATTCTCCAATTGATAAATGGTCAAAGGATATGAACAGACAATTTTCAGATGATGAAATTAAAACTATTTCCACTCATATGAAAGAATGTTCCAAATCACCATTGATCAGAGAAATGCAAATTAAGACAACTCTGAGATATCATTACACACCTGTCAGATTGGCTAAGATGACAGGAACTAATAATGATGAATGTTGGAGGGCCTGTGGGAAAACTGGGACACTGGTGCATTGTTGATGGAGTTGTGAAAGAATCCGACCATTCTGGAGAGCAATCTGGAATTAAGCCCAAAAAGTTATCAAAATGTGCATACCCTTTGACCCAGCAGTACTACTACTGGGCTTATAACCCAAGGAAATACTAAAGAAGGGAAAGGGACCTGTATGTGCCAAAATGTTTGTGGCAGCTCTTTTTGTAGTGGCTAGAAACTGGAAAATGAATGGATGCCCATCAATTGGAGAATGGTTGGGTAAATTATGGTATATGAATGTTATGGAATATTATTGTTCAGTAAGAAATGACCAACTGGAGGAATACAGAGAGGCTTGGAGAGACTTATATCAACTGATGCTTAGTGAAACGAGTAGAACTAGGGGATCATTATACACTTCAACAATGATACTGTATGAGGATGTATTCTGATGGAAGTGGATATCTTCAACATAGAGAAGAGCTAATCCAATTTCAATTGACCAGTGATGGACAGAATCAGCTACACCCAGAAAAGGAACTCTGGGAAATGAGTGTAAACTGAGAGCATTGGATTTGTTTTGTTTTGTTTTGTTTTGTTTTTCTTCCCAGATCATTTTTAGCTTCCGAATACAATCCTTCCTTTGCAACAGCAACAACAAAATTCAGTTCTGCACATATATATTGTACCTAAGATATACTATAAGATATTTAATATGTATGGGAATGCCTGCCATCTAGGGAAGGGGGTGGAGGGAAGCAGGGGAAAAACTTGGAACAGAAGGGAGTACAAGGGATAATGGTGTAAAAAAAAAAAAAAAAAACTACCTATATGTACTGTCAAAGAAAATGTTGTAATTATAAAAATTAATTTTTAAAATGTTCAAAAAAAAGAAACAAAGAATAAAAATGAAAGAAGAAAAAAAGCAATTCAGCAAAACTAACACAAAAAAAAGAAAAAAAAAAAAAGAAAGGAAATGAAAAGGGATACCTCACCACTAATGAAGAGGAAATTAGAACAATAGTTAGGAGCTACTTTGCTCAATTTTATGCCAATAAATTCGATAACTTAAATGATATGAAAGAATACCTTCAAAAATATAGCTTACCCAGATTAACAGAGGAAGAAGTAAGTAGTCTAAATAGTCCCATTTCAGAAAAAGAAATAGAACAAGCTATTAACCAACTCCCTAAGAAAAAATCTTCAGGACCAGATGGATTTACATGTGAATTCTACCAAACATTTAAATAACAACTAACTCCAATGCTATATAAACTATTTGAAAAAATATGGATTGAACGAGTCCTACCAAATTCCTTTTATGACACAGACATAGTACTGATACCTAAACCAGGTAGGCTGAAAACAGAGAAAGAAAATTATAGACCAATCTCCCTAATGAATATTGATGCTAAAATCTTAAATAAAATATTAGCAAAAAGACTTCAGAAAATCATCCCCAGGATAATACACTATGACCAAGAGGGATTTATACCAGGAATGCAGGGCTGGTTCAATATTAGGAATACTATTAGCATAATCAACTATATCAATAACCAAATTAACAAAAACCATATGATCATCTCAATAGATGCAGAAAAAGCATTTGATAAAATCCAACATCCATTCCTACTAAAAACACTTGAAAATATAGGAATAAATGGACTATTCCTTAAAATAATAAGGAGCATATATTTAAAACCTTCAGTAAACATCATATGTAATGGCAATAAACTGGAACCTTTCCCAGTAAGATCCGGAGTGAAACAAGGTTGCCCATTATCACCATTACTAATCAATATTATACTAGAGAGCTGAGGCCCCTGCTCACAGAGAAAAGATTTTACAGAAAAGAGATCTCCTCCCAGATAAGAATTACAATTGAGAGACCGTCAGAACTTTACATTTTGGCTCCCATAACATGGGGCAAGGACTTTTGCTTATCCTGACAAAAACTTATTCTGAGCCCTTCAGAGGAGCTAGCCTGGAACCTTAGCAATTTAGCGCCTGAACAGGGACTGACAAGATCCTGATTTCAGTGGAAAAGCCTCCGATCCAGATCTCAGTGGAAAAGTCTCTCTGACCCAGAAGCATGAGTAACAAGAAAACTTTGTTAAACTTTTGTTAAACTTTGTTTAACTTTGTTAAAGAGCTAAAGTAGAATTTCAGTGAAATGGGGCAAATGCCTTCTGTTCAAGGAGAATGTTTAGAGAGCATTATCAAGGTTATGAAAAGCCAAGGATTGATTATAATTTTGGAGGAGATAACTGAACTTTTAAAAACTGTGCAGGTCATATGTCCTTGTTTTTCTCTGGGAAAAGAATTGGATCCAGATGAGTGGAAATTAGTAGGAGAGCAATTAGGTGGACACTACAATTCCAAACCAAACTTAATTTCCAAAGATACACTTCATACCTACAATTTAATCCAAATGGCTTTAAAATTTGTTATTCTAAAGGAAAAAAAGAAGGAGGAAAATGGGGAGGTGTCAACTAAACTAGGTGAAAAAGATGAATCAGATAACAATGAAGTTAAGTACAATTCTGAGCAACAGGAGCATTTCCCATCTCCTCCCTCAATTAACCCTTCAAGGGTGGAGCAAGAAGGAGGAGGGGAAGAGGCAGAAATAGCCTATGACAAGATTAGAAAAAGCATTGATTAAGGCTAAGAGAGAAGGACAGGATGATGTTAGGTTCTTACTAAGTGCTAATGAGATAGTAAGATGTTAGGTTCTTACTAGTGCTAAGTCGGTACTTAACAATTCTCTAGTTCCGACCTTTAAGGGGAGTTTAACCCTTTGAACTTCTGAGGAGGAGTTTACATATGAAAAGGAGTTTACACAACCTTTAAAAGGAGCAAGTTCATTGGTTGAAGTAATTTTCCCATAAGCCCTTGAGTTCTCACATTCCCCTTCTCTGGGAGGATAAAAGAGACAGCATTGGGCCCAGAGAAGTGAGTCTACTCTAGGTCAGAGTTGGAATGGCTCTTTACAGGAAGAAGAGTCTGGCTGGGGGATTGAGTTGAGACATCAGATCTCCTCCCAGAGATCAATCAGCAGTTTCTGGAGACAACAGAACATTACATATTGCGCCCACAATGTGGGGCAAGGACTTTTGCTAATCCTGACAAGGACTTATTCTGAGCCCTTCAGAGGAGCTAGCCTGGGCCTTGGCAGGATATAAGTGATTTTATACATACATATCCTGTAATTGAAGGGATTTACTCTGTAGGTCAAAAAAGGAGAAAATATACACCTTTAGATTTGAATAAAATTAAAATTTGAAAAAAGGTTGTAACCTTTATGGGGCTACATCAGCTTATGTAAAAATGTTACTAGATGGTTTGACTTATGAAGTCCTAACCCCAAATGATTGGAAATTCATAGCAAGGACATGTTTAGAACCTGGACAAAATCTGTTGTGGCTTGCGGAGTTTCATGAATTATGTAAGATCCAAGTCAGATGCACTTTGGAAATAGGAGTTAACACACAATTCACTTTTGAGCAATTAGCTGGTGAAGGTCAGTATGTAGAGAATTCAGAACAGATTAATTATCCCATGACAGTGTATGAGCAAATTGCTAAGGCTGCAATAAAAGCTTGGGGTCCCCTTCCCAGACAGAAAGATCGGGGAGAGGCTTTCACTAAAATAGAGCAAGGTCCCAATGAACCTTTTGCAGATTTTGTGGGACGTTTGCAAACTGCTGTCAGAAGAACAATTGGAGAAAATGCAGCTACAGAAATAATGACAAGACATCTGGCTAAGGAAAATGGCAATGAGATTTGCAAAAGAATTATATGGGGATTAGACAAAGATGCTCCTTTAGGGGAGATCAGAAGATGATGTGCTACAGTGGGACTATGATGAACATGGAAAGACAGGGTCCCTCCTGGCAAGGGACTTCTAGAGAAATTCATCGATGTTTCCAATGTGGAAAAATTTGACATCTAAGAGCTCAATGTAGATATGGAGATAGAGTGAGAAGACAGGGTGAAGGAAGACCTAAAACTCCATGTCCAAAATGTCATAAAGGCTTTCACTGAGCCTCAGAATGCAGATTGACCCAGGGAAATGAGAAGTGGGGCCCAGCTCCAAGATATCAATCAAAGGATATCTGGGGCATGATTGCAACTGAGGTTACACCCAAAAAGCCTTTAGAAGGTCAGGACTTTGATGTGATCTATCAGCCGAAAAGCAATCACATGGAAGAAAGGGATTACCTGATCAGTCAGCCAAAAGGCAATCAGATTTAAAAAATGAATTACACTTGGGGAGAATACAGGCCTTTTAAACCAACAGGGCTGTGCCCAGTGCAAACAACTCCAATGTAATTGCCAGATGATGAGAAGAGATTTAGAAATTGGTAAATAGAAGGAAATTAGATAGGTTAACTGCCTGGGAAGAGAGGGTTTGCTTGTATTTTAACAGACAGAAGGAAACAGATAGGTGGCAACAAATATCTGGAGAGAGACAGAAAAAAGAGAAAAACCTCAAAACAAAGGAGAAGATCTAAGAAAGATCTGACACTGAAAGAGCATGGCTGATAAAGAGACTGTAAAGATTCCTTAACACAAGATAAGACTGTTAAAGAACTTTAAAACCAGCAGGAATCATTGGATTTCCTAACACAAGATGAGATTGATGGACAATGGACTTATGGACATTTATAAATTCTCAATTTATGATTATTTGATCATGTTATTTGTTACATCACTTCTAGTATGTGTTATGTTACTATGTATTTATGTAATTTATGTAATTATGTGTAATACCTCCCATATTGATGGATTTATGTTTCAAGGTCATGACTACCCTATGTTCTAAATCAAAAGAAAGGGGGAGATGTTAGGTTCTTACTAAGTGCTAAGTCGGTACTTAACAATTCTCTAGTTCACACCTTTGGTTCCAGCCTTTAAGGGGAGTTTACCCCTTTGAACTTCTGAGGAGGAGTTTACATATGAAAAAGAGTTTACACAACCTTTAAAAGGAGCAAGTTCATTGGTTGAAGTAATTTTTCCATAAGCTCTCACATGCCCATTCTCTGGGAAGATAAAAGAAGACAACATTGAGCAAGGAAATAGTCTACTTTGGGCCATAGTTGGGATGGTGGCCTGGAGGAGGAGTCTGGATTGGGGAAGGACAAGACTTCCCAAGAGAACTTCAGTGAAGCTTGAGGAGATTCAGAGCCAAGATTCAAGAAGAAGAGGGTTCTAGATTCTACCTTCTCTCTGGCTGGAGGTTCCAGAAGCCTCCCAAAAAACCTGCACAGATAGGAAAAGATTATACAGAAAAGAGATCTCCTCCCAGAAAAGGATTATAATTGAGAGATGACATAACTTTACAGGAGGGGATGTGGAAAAACTGGGACACTGATGCATTGTTTGTGGAGTTGTGAAAGAATCCGACCATTCTGGAGAGCAATCTGGAATTATGCCCAAAAAGTTATCAAACTGTGCATACCCTTTGATCCAGCAGTGCTACTATTGGGCTTATATCCCAAGGAAATACTAAAGAAGGGAAAGGGACCTGTATGTGCCAAAATGTTTGTGGCAGCCCTTTTTGCAGTGGCTAGAAACTGAAAAATGAACGGATTCCCATCAATTGGAGAATGGTTGGGTAAATTATGGTATAGGAATGTTATGGAATATTATTGTTCTGTAAGAAATGACCAACAGGAGGCATACAGAGAGGCTTGGAGACACATCAACTGATGCTGAGTGAAACAAGCAGAACTAGGATCATTATACACTTCAACAATGATACTGTATGAGGATGTATTCTGATGGAAGTGGATATCTTCAACATAGAGAAGAGCTAATACTATTCCAATTGATCAATGATGGACAGAATCAGCTATACCCAGAAAAGGAACACTGGAAAATGATTGTAAACTGTTAGCATTTTTTGTTTTCTCTCCCCAGATTATTTTTATCTTCTGAATCCAATTCTTCCTTTGCAACAACAACAACAACAAAATTCAGTCCTGCATATATATCTATATATATTGTACTTAGGATATACTATAACATATTTAATATGTATGGGAATGCCTGCCATCTAGGGGAGGGGGTGGAGGGAAGAAGGGGAAAAATTCGTAACAGAAGGGAGTACAAGGGATAATGTTGTAAAAAAATTACCTATGCATATGTACTGTCAAAAAAATTTTATAATTATAAAATTAATTTTTAAAAAAGTAGTAAGTATTTTTGTGACAATAGACCAGTTCTCCACATAAATCTGGAGCACTTTTTCCTTAGAGAACACACACCAAATATGTATATAGTGGCCATTCCTGGAAATCATGTGAGAGGAATACATAACACAGGTGGGCAATTTACATCAATGAGAAGGCCATAAGCACATACAAATGCGCGCGCACACACACACACACACACACACATACACACACACACACACACACACAAACTATAATAGACAACTAGGTAGCTTAGTGGATGGAGCACTGGACCTGAAGTCAAAAAGATATGAATTCAAATCTATTTTTAGACATTTTCTTATCTAAGTGAACCAGGCAAATCTCTTAATTTTTGTCTGCCTCCATTTCCTTATCTGTAAGTAGGGGAAATAATAATATCTATATCACAGAGTTGCTGTGAAGATTAAATGAATGTGTAAATACACTTCACAAACCTGAAAGTGCAAGAAAAACAATAGCTATAATGAAGATAATGATAGAAACTAAAATTTAGAGAGCAGTTTGTTTTACAAAGTCCTTGATATGTGTTAACTCTTTTGATCTTACAGCAACTCTGTAAGGTAAATGCTATTTTTATTCCCAATTTTATAGATGAGGAATTTAAAGATTAAACAATTGGCACAAACAAACAGCTTGTAAGCATCTGAATGGAGATTCAAACTCAAGTCTTCCTCATTCCAAGTCCAGCACTCTATCCACTGTGCTATCCAATGGCGTGATGGTGGTGATGGTGGTGGAGGTAGCGGAAGGAATATATAAAGGAAACAATGTGTCACGTGCCAGGATGTGTATATTGAGGGACTTCTTATAAGACTTTTAGTATTTTCTTTTGATGTCATTATGATGCTCCTATTAGATATGCTATATAATTTCCCCTAGGTACTATTCTACTGGTCTTTTAACCACTGCTGTATGGTGTTCCATTACTTCCTTGGTCCTTGCTAGGCATTGCTCTATTGAATCATTTCAGTGCTTTTCTCCTCATGGAGTTTCTAGCTCTAGCCAGAATCCTCAGGACCACCAAATGATTATCTCAGTTTCTATCAGCTAGGATATGATGATTAAAAAGTTTAAGAAGGGCAGATTGACAAATCTTTCCCTAAGAGTCTGAGGTCAGGAGATTCCACATCTAACCAGGGATTCAGTCATTTCAGTTGTATTCAACCTTTCATGATCCCATTTGAGGTTTTCTAATAGAGACATGGTAGTTTGCCATTTCCTTCTCCAGCTTATTTTACAAATAGGAAACTGGGGCAAACAGAATTAAATCACTTGCCCAAGGTTGCTTTGCTAGTAAATGTCTGAAGTTGGATTTGAACTAAAAGAGATCTTCTTGATTCTAAATCCACACTGCTTTATCCACTGTGCCATCTGAAACTACTGAGGAAGAAAAAGCCAATAATCTTCCCTCAGGTTAAAATTAAGCTTTTTTTTTTAACTCTGTGTTTGAAACTCAGTATAAATTCATTGGTAAAATCTAATGGAGAAGCATGAAGGGAAATCATGAAGAATATCCCTTTATAAAATAAAAATAATTTAAAGAAAATTACATTCATACCAAGGGCATTTAAGGATTATGGAATAAAAAATAGAAGAATAATGGAAAGATCTATAATGACTTTTAAGTGTGTGTGGTTTTTTTTTTTTTAACCTAAAGAACAATGCAGAGTAATGATTTCTACATGCGGACTCTAATATTATAATCATAAATGTTCTTATATTGGAGGAAGAATGTTACTAATGAAAACAAAGTTAGTTAGAAAAATCAACTGGATTAGAACAGAGAGAATGATCAAGCTGGAAGTGACAATTATAAGAATATTGAGAAACCAATTCACAAAATATTTGAAAAATATTTTTAAAATATCAAGGGAAAAGAAAAAACCTCAGAGCTAATTAATACCATTAAAAAAAAAAGAAACCAAGAAAATATTTTAAAACACTCAACATTTTCCCGTTTATCTATCCTACCTAGATACTTTTTTGTGAATTAAAGGAGATATGAATTATCTGGTAAAGAACAAAACAGGCAGATATATGCTCAAAGTTGTTCACCACCATCTTGGAGAAGATTCAGGATGGAGTCCAAGTCAAAGAAAAATTCTCTATAGACAGTAAAGTTCTTGAAATGATCCTCTTTGTGAATGAGATTGTATTGATTTCAACTAGAATAGGAAAACACCAATCTCTTTAAAGACACCCATAACCAATAACTGATTATGGCATAAAATAAGAGATAAAACTATATGATTCTGCTGATGAAATGATAAGTTATTTAGAAAACCCTAGGGAATCCGAAAAGATGCAATCCAGGACAATTTTTCAGCAAAGTTGCATGCTACAAATTAAGTCCAAAAAATCAATAGTGTCCATATAATAAGAACAAAATCCAATAGTAAATAATTGAAAGATAAATTTCACTCAAAATCCATTAAATACTTGGAGATCAATCTACCAAAGCAAGCAAAATTCTTATATATAATTCAATCACAATAAATAAAGAACAACTTAAATAGTTGAAGGAATATTAAGTGCAAATTATTGGATTGGTTCAATATAATAAAAATGACAATACTGCCAAATTTAATTTGATGTTTTGGTGCTATACCAAACTATCAAAGATATGCTTTGCAGAACTTGATAAAAATAATAAAAATGTTATGAGAATCAAAAGATATAAAATATCAAGAAAACAAAAAAAGATAAAATGAAAAAATAGCACTTGCAGATCCCAAGCTATATTATAATTTACATATATATATTATACCCTTCCTCCATTCTTTCCCCCAAACCCTCATGTTTCAATTTTCTTCAGGAATTCCATTTTCTACCCTCTCAAGGTAGGAAAAGTCATTTTTTTTCAATCACAAATGCATAATAGTCTAAGAACATGGACAGTCACTCAAAATACATGAAAACTATTTACAATCTTATGGAAGAATGCTGCAAAAATGAATAATAAGAAATATACTCAAAAATAAAGTAACCCTGACATTTCACCTCACACCCAAAAATTGGCAAAGATAACAAAAGGAAATAAAATTCAATGGTGAGGGGATTATTAGATTAACACACTCATGCTTTGTTGGCCAAATTTTGAATTAACATAACTCTTTTGCAAAAATAATTTGATGTATGCAACTGAAGTAATTAAAATCTCCTTAACCAGAGACTCTATTACTACTAGAGGCATAATCCAAAGAAATCATGAATGAGAAAAAATGTCACTATATATTTCAAATATTCGTGATAGAATTTTTGTGGTATCAAAGAATTAAAAGCAAAGTAGATGCCCATTAATGGAAGAATGATTAAACAAATCACAGTACATCATTATAATAGAATATTATTAGTCAGAAAAAATAAGGCACATGATAAATATAGAAAAACATGGAAAGATTATACAAAAGATTTATACAATCTAATGCAGAATGAAGTAAGCACAGCCAAGAAAACATTATAAAGAATTACTATAACAATATAAATAGATAAAAATGACCACAAAACAATCAAAAATGAATGCTGCAAAAGTACAAGAACAAAAATGGTTCCAAAAAAGAGATCTGAGAAAACATTTCCAGCTCAATCCTTTGCAGAGGTGGAATTTCTACTGCTATAGAACATGGAATATATTTTGACTTTTTTATGTATTAATATGGTTTCACCAGTTTTTTTTCTTTCTGCATATATATGTTGTTTATATACATGTATGTGTATGTATGTTTATGTATACATGTATGTATATGTGTGTTACATAAATACAGATACATGTTTTATAATATATACTTAACATTATACACATACACATACACACATATATCTCCCATTATTCAGTCTTTTCCTTTACAATTTTCTTCTTTCCTTTTCTTTCTTGCTTTTATCTGGTTATTTAATTCCCCCTCCCCTTTTTATCTCTTTCATTTACCAAGTTCATTCAACTATTCCTGTCCTTTAGTTGGTGAAGGGGATTCGTTTTCATTTCACTTTTATGCCCCTTTCCAGAAAGAATGCCTCTCACTCTGTTATCTTTCCTCTCTTTCTGTGTACTCTAGACCTTCTGGTTCATAGCTCCATAATTCTATAATCCCTTGATATTCTGTCTCACTGATGGAATTAAAAGGTCATTCTGAGCTCTGATTAGGCCATGGTCTTTTAGATTCAATGAAGTTGACAGAACTGACACCATTCCATGGAAGTACCATTTCTCTTTACATTTCTGATTATGCAGCCCACCTATGATATATACCACTTATTTGCCTCAAAATCTACAACTTGGCTCCATTCTTTCCCCAAACCCTCATGTTTCAATTTTCTTCAGGAATTCCATCTTCTCCACTCCCAAGGTAGGGAAAGTCATTTTTTCAATCACAAAATATCCCAGAAAACACCCAGCACAAAGTTTGACCACCAAAGCAAGACCTCTCTCCCCATTTTTCAATTTGTCTGCCTCTTCCTTATCTATTCTCCTGAAGGTTCTTCTCTTCACAAGAATTCCTTTCTCCTAATTGTTAGTCCTGGATTTGACTCAGGTTTACTTACACTCTCTTATGCCACCCACTTCTCTCTCATGCACTCTCCCATTTTATAATGTAGTCATAATTTAACAGTTGATTTACCTGTAGACAGAGCATCTAAAAATTCTAAGCATCAGGAATAACAACACTCTCCTACTGTTCTATCTTTTCAGGTGCCTCTCTCCACTAGAACTTCTACATGATTTCCACCTTCATCCCTGTCTTCTTATATATATTTAGTGGGAAAAAGGTATCTTAGTAGTCTCTGCTATCACTCTTGATGTTGTTATCCTTGACTACTGCACTGGTCACCTTCTACATTTTTATTCTCTGGTTTATTTGAGAAGCAAATTATCTGATTAGCTTTTTGTAAAAAAAAATTTCTAAAAGTGATTCAAATAACTATTTAATATTGAACATCTATCTTTTTTATTTATAGTTAAGCTCAGATTTGCAGGGTAGAACACCCTGAACTGCATCCTGAGTTCCATTGCTCTCTAGAATACATCATTCCCCTAATTCCTACATATTCTTGTGTGTGCAGAATATATCAATTTGTGTGCAGAATATATTATTTGATTTTTTTCTTTTGTATTTGAAAGTTTTTCTCCTCCTCACTTGGAGAACTTCTTTTCCTGAATTGAACTGTCATAGTTAACATATTTGTTTCTTAGAGTTTGTTTTTGCTTTTTCTCCTGGAGAAACCTCATCATTTGTTAAGTTAATATTTCATTTTCTATATTCAGAAATCCTGAATTATGTCTTGCATTATGGTGTCCAAGTGTTGTTGTTATTTTTATTTATCATGTTCTTCTGGAAGACCCACAATCTTTAAGTTATCTCTATTCATGCTGTCTTCAAGATCAGTAGATTTTGCTTAGAGAGCATTTTCCTTTAATGTTATAATTTTTGCTTCTCCTATATTGTTCTTCATTTCTGTGTATTTACATTCTTTTTATTTTTTTTGTTTTGCAAGGTAAGTGAGGTTAAGTGACTTGCCCAGGATCATACAGCTAGTAAGTAAAAAGTGTCTATGGTCAAACTTGAACTTAGATCCTCCTGACATTAGGGTCAAGGCTCTATCCACTGTATCATCTAGCTGTCCCTGTGTATTTGCTCTTTCTTTTGTTTCTTTAATGACACTTGCTATCATAGATTCAAGTTTTTCTGTTCTGACAATTATTTTTGCTAAATAGGCTTCATAATTCTCGTTATCTTTTAAATTATTTTGGAACAATGTGTTATGACTCCTTGTTCTCTTCAAATTTCTTCTCTGTCTCTTCAAGTGTTGAATCATTTACTTTTGTTTTGTAGTTCTTATTCATAGATGCTTGAATTTATTTACTATATCTGGAGACCATATTTCCTTCTACTGTTTATATTTTCCCTATCAATTTATCTGCTTATGCTTGAGATCTTTGAGTTTTTTCTTATCTGAGAACTTTGGTAATTTCAGTCTTTTGCTTCTTTATGTCACCCTTTTGCTCACTTTCTGATTCCTTCCCCTTTGATGGTATTAGCACTTGGGCAAGTTCTTAAATCATTTCCACTTCTTCCCATACTGGGCAATTCATGGTTAACCATTTTAGGTCTCTGACACAAATGACTTTTGAAGTAACAGAACCAGTTCCATCCAAATGCTTGCCTCTTTCCCTCAAGTCCCTCAATCTCCTGATATGTTTTTTCTATTCTTTAGTTCTTTGACCTGGAAATTCAAAGTCACACTGTTGCCATTAGAACTAGGGATGATTTCTGTCATTTGGAATTTGGGTCTCTGAGTCTTTGGGAGAAGAGAGGCAGATTGAGATGCGGTTTTCAGTTCTATTAAAAGCCCAGACATGTTCTGCCCCTTTTCTTCTTTTCCACTCTCCTGCAGAGATCATTTGCAACAGAATGCTGTGGTAGCACTGGCCACCAAAACCTATCATACTTCTGCAGTGTGAAGCCCACATATCTGCAACAATGGAAAAAAGGAAAGGCAAACTGGGATATGGGATTTGCATTTCTTGCAAGCCTGTGAGTTGGGTCATTTACTGTAGTTTCAGTGCCAGTAGCATGCTGGATAGTGGGGATGAAAATCACTGTGTAAACTCAGCGTAGGAATCAGTTCAAAAGTTTGTTTGATGAGTTGGTGGTGTTCTCTTTTTTGGGTTTCTGGTATCCCAAAACATGGAGATAACTGAAGTTGCTTTATCTTTGGTGCACAATTTCTTTTTTGAAAAGTTTGAGAGGGCATCAGGATCCAAGAAAAAAGTCAGGTTCTCTACCTTTTGTGTACATAACTCAGAATCCCTTGTTATTTCAGTGTTTTTAATTTCAAATTATATAGTCTTCATTTATTATCTTTCCAGTTGATTTCTTACTATTTGGACCTCTGGGATAGACAGAAGATATCTTTTCATGCTTCAAGAGCAAGAAGTAAATCTATTACTCTCATGTTATAAGATATTCAGGTAGCTTTTTGTATCCAGAAGGAAGAGATGAGGAGACCAGTGTCAGTACATTGGAGAAAATCAAAAGTCATAGATGCTATTATCTTGTAAAAACTTGGGCAAATATTTTTCCTCTCTAGTATCACTTTTTACTCCTGAAAATAAAATAATATTTGCCCTGTCATTATTCCAAATTTGTGATGGAAAGCAAAAGAGACAATAGATGTGAAAGTGTTTTGTATCAGAAAAATATTATAAATGTATGTTATTTTTTCATGGAAATCATTTTAGTCCTTTGAATAGGTGTCTCTTACTTAACTAGGTGGGACACAGAGACTCAAGTTCCAAAAAGATATAAACAGACTAGAGCACTGGGATTAATCCGATGATATTAAATTCAATAAAGATGAATTAAAGTATTAGATACAAAAATAAATTTTATAAGTATAAGATTTGTGATGAAGTGTGGAGTCATGTCTATATGAAATTGTTTTTTTTGTGAAAAGGACCTAAGAATTTTTAGTATAGTCCATGCTCAATGTGAGTTAGTGGTGTGATATGTAAACCAGACAATAGAATGCAATTTTTGGCTGTGTTATAGCATTGTTTCCAGGAATAAGTCATTATTGGTCCCTCTGTATTCTGTAGCTTTCAGACCTTACTTGTATATTATGGACAATTCTGGGCACCACAGTTTAAGAATATTGATAAGTTGAAGATCATCTAAAGGTAGCCAGGGCGATTAATAGAATCATAGTATAGCACAGTGTGGATAATCTCCCAACTCACATTCACCCTGGCAAGTCAGCTTCTCAGAGTTCAGCAACCTCTTTTGCCCTTAATATTTAGCATTAATACCAAGAAGATGGGGGTATTAATGTCTTTCTAAACACTATAGAGCATGAGTCATCATGGTTATGTTTCTTGTTAGGATTATCAATTTAGGTCAATTAGTCAGTTAGACTTAATCTAGCCAGTAAACCCCAAGATATCTTCAGAGGGTTCAGAGGTGAAGAGCATTTGTGGATAAGGGTATGATACAGAGTCTAGAAGGAGGTAGGTTCAATTTTATAGAAGAAAAAAATTGCCAAAGAGGTAACAAATCCCTTGGTTACTAGAAGTCCTTCTCTCCTTTGTGTAAAACATGAATTTCCTGTGGCATAATGAAACTTTTTTTCTGTTAAGCTCTTGTAAAAGTATGAAGCTTCTTTTTTTCAATATGTATAATTTGTCCTGGGGTCTCAATTCATAAAATATTACCAGTTATTATTAATGTAAGAATGCTGCTAAGATATTGATTTTAAAAGTCCAAATTTTCCAGTCTTCTAAAGTTCACAAGGGCTTGGAATTCAAGACTATAGTTCTTAATCACCAAAAGATGGACTCAGATGAGATAGCTATATCCTTTCTGCATTCAAACACTTAAAGCTCTGGTTTTTGAATTGCTTTGTATTTTATACAAAACCAAAAAGGGATGACCCATTTAACATATTTCTCAAATTTGCCTCCTCAACTAATCTTCTTATGATATAAATTCCCTTAAGGCCAGGCTTGTGCCATTTTATCTTTATTCAATAAGAAGCATAGTACCACAGCATATAATAAGTGATTTATAAAATTGAATGGAATAGAATTAAACAGAAATAAACATGGACCAATTAGCTTTTATATAAATTCAGCAAGCCTTTATTAAGTGCTTTCTACATGTGAAGCAATGTGCTTCTGCTGGACATACAAAGCAATAATAATAAGAGTAATAATAAAGCCTGCACTCAAGGAGATTACATTCTACTGGGGGTGGGAAGGAGATACAACATGTATGCATATAAGTAAATGTGTTATGACTTGATAAAGAAGAGACTACTCATTAGGTAAAATTTCTTATAAGGGAGACTTATAAGTCTGGCTCTTGAAAGAAGCTAAGATGCTAAGAGGAAACTGGAGGTTGAGGTGGTGCTGGAAGTCTGTCTTCCAAGAAATCAGCCGGAGTCAGAATCACTAAATATCTTTATTCTTGATGTTTTACGGTCAAGGTCAGGGGATTAAATCTAGCAATCTCACACCTTCCTCCCTCCAATGCCATGAGAGAGACAGAGAGAGCGTCTCAATTTTCCCTTCCTCCCTCTACTTCTCCCACACATGTCACTTCCCCCTCTTTGTCCCACCAATCAAGTCAGTACAGAATAGCTGGGGAGGGTCAACCTTCAAACAAGTTAATAGGGAACCGTCCAATTGGCAATTAGTCTCACATGCTTCATTATCCAAATACATTTGCTCAGTTCTAGCCCTTTACAAGGTGGGAAAAGGAAAGAGAGCATGTTCCAAGCATATGAGATAAACCTGTTCAAAGCTACAGATGTTGAATTCAGGTAACAGAAAGTAGTCATTTTGGATAGACATATGAAGGGGCATGATGGGAGCAAAAATATGGGCTACAATACAAAATTTCAACAACTTAGAAACCTTAAGCTGTTTGATAGCATAGCCTCAAGCCAGAAAGGCTTCTGGGATAAAACCTGGAAGAAGGTTGTAAACAAACTCACACTGTAGCTTCAGGATCAAAGAAGGGGCCACCCCCAAATAAGAATGAACAGAGAAATGAAATGTCCCTAAAGCATTAGTGCAATTTTAAGCTTTTAATAAAATTATATTAAATCTTGGGACACCCTATATTTAATTTAACCCTGAGTACTTGCAATTGGACTGGTAATTATCACTGTTTTCTTCCAGCCTCACTGAAGAATTATTGAAGAGTTTTATTTATTTATAGATCATTGGAAACCATACAGGGTTTGTTCCAATGAATTCTCTTCCTATAGCATGTCAACTTAGCCAAACCTTTGCAGGTTAGAATATTTTCCTTAATGATTGAGTGTCTCAGGCACTGATCTGGGGATGACAGGATTCATTTTCTGCAATCTTAGGCAGTTCATATCTTTACTAGAACCTTAGCTGGTCTGTTTCTGACTGTAAGAGGTATATGTCATAAATCTCAACTATGGAGGGACCAGGATGTAAACCGAGAGCTTAATAGAGAATTCAGTGCCAGCTCTTCATTGATGCCCTTAGGCAAGCCACAATTCCTCTTACTGTCCATTTCTAAACACCAACAACTTTTAAGCAATTAATACTACTTCTGAAGCTTGGATGCCACAAAATAGGAATAAATTCTCTGCTATTTGTGTTCATTTTGACCCAATAATTAGCATCAAGAAAAGAAAAATTCTCCACTATCCAGGACATATCATCCATATGTGGAGCCATCACTTACAGCAAATGGAAAAATTTTGAATATTGTGGATAAGTTGTGGAAAAGATTCCTTGGTGGTATACTTTCCAGTGATGTACACATAGCTACTGAGGCTGACACATGCATGACAGAGATAGCTCAGTGTTTGGGAGGTTCTGAAGGAAAGTGTGGGAGAAAAAAGATTTTTTAGACTGCCTACTAAACTGAACATCTATAGCTCTTGTGGTAACTTCATTGTTATATGCTTATGAAACCTGGACAGTCTTCCAGCACCATCCAGGAAACTGAATCACTTCCATTTGTCTGAAGAAGAAGATTTTGAAAATCATCTGGTAAGATAAGATACTGGACACTGAGGTCTTTTCTCAAGCTAAACACAAGCATTTAAATTCTACTTCAGAGAGTGCAATGACAATAGTCTGGAAACTTTGTTTAAATGTCAAAAGTACACTTGCCCAGAACACTATTTTATAGAGAAGCCATGCAAGGCAAGTGCTCACATGGAGTGTAGAGGCCAGTATTGAATAAGTCCAAGTACAGGTAGTGTTCAATATAGTTATTACTTGAGACCTGCTCTTCCTATACAAGGACTTATTTAATACTGGCCCTCTACAATGGAGATCTGAAGAAATGATACAAAGACGTTCTCCAGATCTCTCTAAAGAACTTTGGAATTAATTGTGAGATATGGGAGACACTGGCAATAGGACTACCCGCATAGCATGCCTGAATCAAAGAAGTCTTTGCTCTATAAGTGAAGGAGAAGTGTAATAGCTCAAAAGAAATATAAGATGCACAAAGTTAGAAACATCTCTCCTCCAAATGTTTATATGGACTATTTGAGCCCAACCTGTGAAAGAGCCTTTCAAACTCATATTACACTGATTAGCCACAGTTAGATACACTGTACTTTGATTCAACAGAATGACGTCATTTCAGCTTTCTTCAAGAATAAAAAGCAAACCAATAGGTTATCCTGCTCTCATAGAGATAATTAAACTGAATGAAATAATACCATAAAGTGTACAAAATGAGGCACAAGAAAACATGATGACAGGCAGCTAGGTGGAGTAATGGATAGAGCACCAGCCTTGAATTCAGGAAGATCTGAGTTCAAATCTGATCTCAGACACTTAACACTTCCTAGCTGTGTGACCCTGGGCAAGTCACTTAACCCCAGCCTCAGGGGGAAAAAAAAGAAAAAAAAATAAAATAAAAGAAAACACAATGGTCAATATTGCTATTGCTTAGAAAGTAGTGGTATAACAAAGAGTTAGCCTAGAAATCAGGAAGTTCTGTGATCAAGTTCTGTCTTGGACATAAACTGATCATGTGACCCTATATAAATTATTTAATCTAGCAGTGCTCTAGTTAATTCTTTTAGACTATACGATATCCTAACTTGTTAACTTGTATTAGTATAGGAAAGTTTCCTCATCCAAGGGGCCCTGAGATAAAAAAAAATCACAAGTCTAGTTCTTATCCTTGTTATTCTTACTTACCTATCACTGATGATGCATGAACAATCAAGCAACAAGGTGTTTCTTAATTAACTACTTAATAAATTAATTTAGCTTTTAAAGTCCATCCTAACCTGGTCCCTTCCTACTTATCCATTCTCCTTCTCCTAAAAGTCAGTAAATTTGGCCTTCTAGCTATTCCTCTCAAAGACACGGCATCTTCCAACTCTGGGCATTTTTACTGGCCATCACCTACACCTGAAATACTCTTTTTCATCTTTGTCTCATGGTGTCCTTGACTTCAAGTACCAAAAAAAAAATCCCCCCCCTTCTGCAAAAAGCCTTTGTCAGTCTTTCTTAACCTGTTGCCTTCCTTTTGTTGATTATCTCCACTGTATTCTGTAATATTTTGTTTGTACATTGTTATTTGTAAATTGTTTCCTTCTTTAAATTGTAAGCTATTTGAAGATGACTGGGTTTTTTTCCCCTATTATTTGTATCTTGAATACTTAGCACAATATCTGGCATGTAAAAAATGCTTAATAAATTCTTCATGAGTGTTGACTACTATGTAACAAGCACAAAATACTAAGTACTAGAAATACAAGCATGTAATTAGGAATCAAGTGATATAAAGAACAACTAAGAAAAAAGAAAACATTTAATTATAGATATCATAATCATGTGAATCTGTACAACAGAAGATCCAGCTTACCTTTTCTCTTAAGATTGTAAGGCTCCTCCTTTCATAGTGAGTATTTTATATTCCAGATTCTAAGCTGCCTTCAACTCTGACATTATATGATTTAAGGTCCATTCCAGTTCTAAAATTATTTGTCTCCACAATCACATTTTGGCCCTTTGTTTCCCTGCCTTTTGCAAAATGTAACTTTGTAAAGACATTTTTCCCTGACAGAGATCTGTTGTCCTTATCCTACCTTTGTACTAAGTGTGTTCCAAAAGCTTTTGCCAATTCTAGTAATTCTTCTGTTGAGATTTCATTGCCATGGTAATTGATTGCATTGTGATAAACCTAAGGTATTAGGAAGAGACTCAATAAACAACCCATAACTTCTGCAGAGTTCTGGGAATGTCTGTTATGTTTTGGGACCCCATCTTCTACTCAAAGCACATGACTGCAATAAAAAGGAAGCAGGTAACTTTGAGAAGGGGGATCCAGGATTAAAACCTCTGTTTTTATCCAGTATGCCACTGAAGATCCTGGAAAATAATCAGAGAAGAGAGGAGGTTTAATACTATGCACTTTCCCTTCTCTCATCCCAATTCCTCCTTAGGTTGTTTATCTGTAAATTGAGAAGGTTGAACCACGTGTCCTCTAAGACTCCCTTCCAAACACACACACACACACACACACACACACACACACACACACACACACACACACACACAAAAACACATAAAGGTGACCCAAGATCCATCCATTATTCGCTTCCCAATAAGTGTGAGAATAGATTAAAACAAGAACACAAAGACCATGTAGACTCAAATGCTGTTTTCTTCATTGCTGCTGTAGCCAAAATAAAACAAAAGAAACAAACCAACAAAAAAGACAGGATAATTTGACAAGTTGCTGGCTAGGAAGAAAGTACCTGAAAAGAGAGTTCTGAATTCTAGACCATAATTTAAGATAAAGGCACAGTGAGTAGTTGCCCAGGAATGAAGTTCATCTAATGATGACCAGTGAAAATATTGTTGCCTGGGGATCAACAAATATGATTAAGAAGAATTCTGTTGCTCCCCTTTCAAATTTCATTTCTCACTGCACCTCTTCACACTCATTTCACATTCATTTTTAAACCTTATACACAAAATTCCATCTCCTAGCTCCATGCTTATGCACTGGGTAACTAACCTAGAATATTCTTCTTTCTCATTTCTACTTCATAGAAGTCCCAGTTTCCTTTGAAGCATATTTAGTCATCAATTTAATGAGCACTTATTAATTGATGTATTAGTCTGTGTATACCATGTTAAGTGCTGAAAATTTAAAGATCAAAAGGAAACAATCTCTGATCTCAATGAGTTTGCATTCTAATAGAAGAGAGAAAATGTACATATAAACATATTCCAAATATATACACAAAAAAAAATTATGTTGCTGTTGAAGTTGTTGTTGGAGGTGGGAGAGTGTATCTGAGAGATCCATAAGGAAGGTGCCACTTGAGTTATGTCCTAAAGGATTTCAAACAGTGGCAATGAGAAGGATGAATTCTCAGTCTACAAGACAGCCAATATGAAAAGCATAGAGAAAGAAAGTAGAGTGACTTATGTGGAGTAGAACAGGAATATCTGATTCATAGAGGAGAAGAAAGTATAGTTAAGAAGAACAGAAAGTGGGAAGTGACCAGGTTATGAAAAGCTTTAAATGTCAAACAGAGATTTTATATTTCAGTGCAATAAGGAGCTATTACATTTTGTTGGGTAGAGGTGTGGTATGATTAGGTGCTTTAGGAAAACCCTTTTGTCAAGTAGAAGCAGGAAGAATAAATTAGAATGTGAAGGAATTTGAAAGAGCCCATTGGAGGCTGTCGCAGTCCAAGTGAGGGGTAATAAGAGTCTTTACTAGAGCAGAACCTATGTGGATAGAGAGGAAGAAAAGGATGTAAGAGATACTGTGGAAATAAAATGACAGAATTTAGCAACTAATTGTCTATGTGGGTGAGTGAGAGAGACAATTTGAAGATGAACCCAGATGACTAGAAAGCTGGTAAAGTCCTCAAAAGTGAAAGTTTGAAAAAGGGGTGTGTTGATGGGGGAAATATAATGAGTTTTGATTAGTTCATGTTGAATTTGAGATGCTTACAAGATATATAGTGTGAAAAGTCTATTAGGCAGTTGATCATGTGAGAAAAAGATTGTGAGAAAGATTAGGGCAAGAAATAAAAAGTTTGAAATCATCTGCATAGATACAGTAACTGAACCCATGGAAACTAATGAGGCCACCAGGAGATGATGTAACATTTCTAAAGGGAGAGAGAGAGAAAAGAAAAAAAGGTATTAGAGAGAACCTTTGGAGTACATCCACAATTAATGGGCATGATTTGGTTGGTGAATCAGCAAAGAAATCTAAAAGGAGTAGTTAGGCAGGTAAGAAGAAAAACAGGAGTACAATGTCATAAAAACCCATAGAGGAAAAGGTAGTCAAATAGAGGCAAATATAGCCAAGAGGCGAAGAAGGAAAATTGAAAAGAAATCTATAGATTTGGTGATTTGGAGATCATTGGTAACTTTGGAGAAAACAATTTAAATTTAGTGAGGAGGCTAGAATGGCTAAATTCAATCAACAAACATTTGTATTCCATGCACTTTCTACAAAGACTTAAAAAAAAAAAAAAAAAAAAAAAAAAAAAAAAAAAAAAAACAAGAAAGAAAGTTTCCAAGTTATGCATTATAATATACCTGACAAGAGGTCATCTAGCCTCTATATGAAGACCTCAAAGGAGGGTGAACCAACAGTCACTCAAGGAAGACTATTTTCCTTTTGATTGGCTCTAATTGATAGGAATTATCCTAAATTTACCTCTTTAAAATTTCCTTCTATCATCCCTTGTCCTTTGGGAATAAACAGAAATCTAACCATTCTATATCACCACCTCTTAAACCACAGTTTTCAGGAACTTCCAGAGTTTGTTCTTCTCCAGGCTAAACCTACCCAGCTCCTTCACCTCATATAGCAGTGGGTCTCAAACTCTTTAAATAGGGGGCCAGTTCACTGTCCCTCAGACTGTTCAACGGCCAGACTATAGTAAAAACAAAAACTCACACTCCACCCCTCAGCCCATTTGCCAAAACCTGCCGGGCCACATAAATGTCCTCATCGGGCTGCATCTGGCTCACGGGTCGTAATTTGAGAACCCCTGTCATATAGTATACATTCCAGGTTCTTCCCTATTTAGTTAACCTCTTCTAGATGTTTCTCAGCTTATCAATGTCTTTAAAACTATTATGCCCAGAATTAAATATAATACTCCAGATGAAGTCTGATGAGGACATACAGTATTACTTTCACCCCCTTACTGCTGGAAGCTATATGTTACCTTAATGAAGCCTAAGATTAAATTAGTATTTTTTTGGCTGCCACATCAAACTTCTGACTCATATTGAGCTCACAAGCTACTAAAAACACCAAATCTTTTCCTGACAAATCTCCATCTAATCATCCCTCTCTATTCTTGTACTTGTGAAGTTGATTTTTATTCAATTTTAATACAAAATTTGTTCCATTAAATGTAATCTTATTTGACTTAATCCAATGTTTTCAGTCTGTTAATATCTTCTTGGATTCAGACTTCATTATCTTCCTTTTCTTCTTTCTTTATTCTGCTTTTCTCTATAGTTGTTTATCTCCAACTTCCTAACAAAGGCCAAGCCTCTCCACTCTAGCTCAAATCCTTTTTTTTCCAGATTGAAGCCTCATTTCTATTTTCTTTAGGAACATTTCATTGTTCCTCTCAAACTGGAAAATAGAGAAGTAGTCTTTGAGTCCACTTCTCATTTTCCATAAGAAATGAGATCAGGAGGTAAATTTACTATCATAGTTAACACTGAGACTCATAAATCAAGGGATACGATATGAATCATAAGTGTAATCAGCTATGGAAGAGGGCTTTGTTTCTTTAAAAAAATTAAATAAAAGGAATGGCACAACAGCATGCTATGCTTATATGAGAAAAAGTTGATGAAGAACAATGTAGTAAGGACTAATGGTAGAAAAAACAAAAGAAATATTAAGATGTAAATAAACTAAAGACCACTCAGGTAGCAAGAGAAAAGACATAATAAGAATTGAGAAATAGAACATAAACTTAGCATTAAGGCAATATATAGCAATTATGGAAGATTAATATTTGGTGGTACCCTCTCTATTAAAAATAGAGCATCTGATAAATGTGTGAATTATCTTCATGATAATGTCAAACTTCAAAAGGTGACAAAATTAATGAGGGCAATTGTTCTTTTGTATGTTCTATTAATGCATAAGGAGAAATTGATTGCTAAACAAGAAATTATAGGATATTTAGGAAGAAATAAGTACTCTACCTTAGGATAAGAGAATAGATGTGCTTTTGCTGCTTAATCAGGGAGAATGAAGGTCAGTTTATGGAAGTTTTGGAGATTTGAACTCAACATAAGAAGAAACTTTTCCTCACAAGAATTCTTCAAAAATAGAATGGGCTTCCCAAAGAGTCAGTGAGTTCAGTATCACTGAAAGTACTTAAACAGAGGTTTGGTGATCTGGGAGTGCTATGAAAGGATTCCTGTTCAGGTAAAAATTGACTAGATGATTTCTGTTGTCCTTTACAACTCTGAAACTCTCTCTCTCTCTCTCTCTCTCTCTCTCTCTCTCTCTCTGTGTGTGTGTGTGTGTGTGTGTGTGTGTGTGTGTGTGTGTGTGTGTGTGTGAATGTGAATTGAGTTTTGAAGTTTGAGAAGTATAAAGGGAAGTGGTGTAGAAGAAAGGGAATTCTAATCATAAGCAATGACCTAAGAAAAAGTTCAAAATAAGAATAGTTAAAGAGTGAAAAGGAAGTAGGAGAGCTGGAAGAAACCTTAGAACATATACTTCAGATTTAAAAGGAATCTTGGAGTATAGAGTACTTTGTATATATAGTTTAAATGCCAAATTTTTAAAGAAGAGAATACTGAGTTACAAATGGCCACAGTGTTTTTTCCTCTACTGCACTAAGAGAAAGGTCCTTTTTTAGTAGCCTGTCTAAGAGTAAAATTAAAACTTGAAAAAAATTATTGTCTTTATTAGAGAACAAACTAAAACATCAAAAAATGCCTAAAATCTGAAAAATAAAATGACTGTCTTGGAAAAAAACAAAAACAAAAACACAATAATGCCATTTCTGCAACTCTATTGGTTGCCCTAGTTTCTGCACTGTGATTCAATAGATAACACACTTTATCAAAAGTCAAGAGAATAAGAACATAATTTTATTTTATTCTTCTCTCCTAACTTTGGAGAGAATGGGAAATTGTGGTCAAGATTCCAATTAAACTAACTGAGTAAGGAAACCCTGACTGTCATTCTATTCCTATCACTTATTGATTATGCCAAGTGTACTTGGGTAAATCACATTTCCTCTCTGCTTCTCAGTCTCTTCAACTATTAAGTGAGAGTACTAGTCTATATACTATGTCCATGACTCTGGTTTGACATTCTGGATTCTAAGGTCTCATTTCGGTGTGGTAGTCTATGTTCTATATTTTAAGGTTCTGTCCAACCCTCCATATTTTTCCTATTGAAATGTGGAAAGGATGAAGAAAAAAAAAAAAAAAACAGCAAGATATGGCCTGAAAAGAAGTCTGTGTCTTCAGACATTTTCAAGAGTCATTAGTATGCTAAGATACAGAACAACAACAACAAAAACAAACAAACAAACAAATTAATGAATCCAAACAGCTAAGATTGGCCAGGAAATCCAAAGATAATTGATAATTAAGAGAATCATAGTGAATAGAGTGAATGGCTTTCAGTGTGCAGTGTTTGGAACTCTGAAATCTTTATGTTCCTAACAGTATCAGCCCAATCAGTAAATTGACTATCTTGGTTAAATGCTGTTGATTAGTCACCATATGGGCAGAGCTTTTGCCTTATTGGTTAAGTTCTCAGAGCAGGGAAGGGAATTTCATTTTCTGGGTTGAAGGGTAGATCTTGTTGTCAGTTGATTATGTGACCACATATAAGTCACTCTCCCTTTCCAGGACTCAGTGTTCTCTATATACAAAGAGCAATTAGCACATCCAAAAACAAGACAGACATGCCATCAGGCTTACAACCAGGTCATTAATTTCTTTATCTCACAAAGGCCATCTGCTAAGGTATAGAGAGCTAGAATCTGAATTTTTGGAGAGAGTACTCAAGTCAATTAAAATCATGGATTCTTGAAGCATACAAGATAGATTTAAATAAATGCAAATTGTTAAAGCAGAGTTTAATTAACCACCAAGTACATATTTTAAATAGATCAACTATTCAGAAATACAAAATATATGCAATGAACTCCTTTCCTTGAACATTTAACGCCATGTTCACTAATGATTGTAAATGTCATTTTTTTTTTGTTTGTTTTTCAAGGAATAGTCACTTATACATAATTAAGCTACAGATTTCCTATCCAAACATCATCTCATGTTTGGGGTGTTTTGCATTTGTCTGTTTTAATCATTACTATGATTGCAACAATACCTTTCTTCCTATATAATAATAGGTTTCTCACTTTTCTTTCCTCATTTATTATATTTATATTCAGAAATATTAGTGTAGTCTATGGGCCAATCAAGTTCTAGCTCTGGGTATTACAAATGCAGGCATAATAGGAAAGTATTCTCTCACAAGTCTCTCTGGATTGGGCTTTCAGCCAGGGAAATGTTAGAAATATCAATATCTTACTTGCTTGTTTTACTCTCTCAAGATCCCCCATTAAGTATTTCAGCTAAAGAAACACCAATTATAGAAAAGAAGAAAAAAACGCAAAATGAATTTATAACTGTACGTACCTTCCTTGCAGAGGACATCAAACAGCCCTTCCCTCTGGTGAATCTAATTTTCTATCGGGGCTTATAACGACTAAATGTAGAAGTAAAAGAATATCCATGTGCATAGTTAACTACTACGCTAATCCTTATTCCTTTTCAGAATTACATAGATAGTAAAGTCTCTCTTATATTACAAATAAGTGTCTTTATTTCCTTTCCTATCTTTCATCACTGAAACTCTGAAGATATGTCCTCTTTTAATCATCATGGCACCCAATTTTTTCCATGGAATGAATGTGTAGACCTTTCTCCAGACATAAGTGCTATCCCAGATAATCTTTTTCTGTTTTTCTTTTTAAAAAGACAAAAATCAAAGGACAATTCAGCCTTTTAAAATGTAACAGTCAAGTTGGTGATTCTCACTGATACCATTGCAACTTTGAGCCTATAAATTTTATTAACACCAAATGGAATGCCTCACCATGCTAATAGGTAGGTAAGAACCTTATCTGAAAGTTCTCCTGATTCCCATCACTTTACTCTGTATCAGTTCATATAAGCATTTCCAGGTATCTTTGAAACTATGCATTTCATATTTTCTTATGTAATAATAGTATGACATTAGATTCATATGCCATAATTCATTCAGCCATTTCCTAGTTGATAGATACCCCCTTAGTTTCTTGTTGCTTGCTATTACTATAAAAACTACCATAAATGATTTTTGTACAAATCCTTTTCCTTTTTATTTTGTTTGAAGTGTAGGCCTAGTTTATTGACTTTGGGGTCAAAGTACCAAGTTACCTTCCAAAATAGTTGTCTAGATTTGAAGCTTCATCAACAGTATAGTAGTGTATGCTTGTTTTCCATCAAACTTTTCACTACTTGGTTTTGTTATAAACCAAAAGTGGATGATGAATGCTCCAGGATAGCACATAGAAATGGGCTAGTTCAACAATACTAATAGATACCTGATGTTGGTATGGGGTCTAAATAAAGGAGCTGTGGAAAGGGAAGAGGAATTCCATATGTTGCCATTTATCAAATCCCATTAAAACAGGACAGATACCAGCGTGAGTTTTTTAGGTGACCAAGTGTCTAAAATGCTCGTATCTTTGATATATTCAGGAACGTAAGAGACAAGAAGAACCAGACCAAATCTATTTTTTCAAAAATTATTTAGAGTTTCCAAAGTCTTCTGTGGCTACTTCCTGTTCCATGGACTTACTTTTAATAATGCTGCTAATAAACAACATGTTTATTGTAATGTTTATAATAGCATGTAATGTTAATAAACATTTAATAATGTTTAATAATTTTAAAATTGTTTTATGAGAAGGCAGCTAAGATCTGCCTTCTCACCCTCTCACCTCAATTCCTTTCCCCAGTTAAGAATATGAGAAAAACAAAACTCATTTCAAACACATATAATCAATCTGTTTTCCATAAGTAAATTCAAATCAAATTTCCATATAGCTATGTCTCAAAATTCTCATTCTATAGTCTAAATTTTTCACTTGTGTATCATGAGGCAAGTAGCAACTTTCATCATTAATCCTCCAGAATATTTTTTTGGCTATAGCATTAACAAGTGTTGAACACAATTATTATGCATTACAATCATAACTTGTTTATTCATTCCCAAATTTATGGGCATCCTGTAAATTAATGGAGCAAATTATGTATGTGTGTATATATCCCCAGATTCATCTCAAAAATTTTTATTTTTTTATACAGCCTTGGAGTTTGTTGAAGACTAATCCCTCCCTTAATCTAATCTCCCTGTTATTGCCACTCCCTCTTCTCCTATTTCTCTGTTGAATACTTTTATACCTAACTATGTATCATGTATGTAGACATGTTATCTCTTTTTTGACCAGGTCAGAACAGAATGAAGCTCCAGTGTCAGCCACTCCTTACTGACCCCCTTTTGTTTTTTTGTATAAATGTCTATTTGTACATATGAATATGTGAGATAATTTTCTGTAACTTTCCTTTCCCTCTCCTTCCCACTAATGTATTCCTTTTCTCCTCTCACCCTAATCTCTTGCCACCACCACCACAACCTTATATTTATCTTGCCAGAATACCAACATCACTTTTCAATCATCTTCTCGCCATGTGAATATTATGTGTTGTATTCCCCTATTAGAGTGTTAACTCCTCGAGGGAAGGGATTTTATTTTTTGTTTGCTCGTAATAGTGTCTCTAGAGCTTAAGCATAGAGCCTAGTACATAATTAGTATTTAATAATATTCTATTTGTCTAACTCTCTATCCATTTACCTACCTACTAGCTTTTGATTCTGTACATCAGGAATGTGCAAACAGGATGCTTCTGCATTTTATAGCCTATAAAATACCCTTATTTTGATGGAATCCAGTATCTGGAGGGCAAAATGGCCAATATGCCCAAGTTCAGTGATACTAATTCCAGTGATAAGGTGAGCTCCTCAAGCACAAGTATTTTGTGCTTCTACAAAGTGGGAGGTATATCCTAAAGTATGAGTGTCTTGAGGATGGATAAAAATATAACATCCTCAAAACTCATGGACATGCTAATTGGCAGTGGTCACATAATGTATGAAAGCAGTTATCTCTTGCTCCCTAAAGCAGGCAAAGAGTTCAGAAATGTTGTAACATGGCTCATTGGAACCCAGTTCAGCTATAGCTAGCTCATGTAGTTGCCAGGAAATAATAGGCCATGTGTAAATGTTCTATAAACCTTCTATAAATGTTAAGGACCACAGTCCAAACAAATAAATTTAGAAGACTATCTTTGAGAGAACTTTTGCCCAACATCTCTGCCAAGCCTACAATTACAGACCATGGAAATTTCCAGATCATGGACGCAAAGGATCTAGTTCAAAGTAGTCACAACCTGGACCTAGAAATAATTTGTAGCTAAGACCTACTCTTTAATCTGTGTACAGCTTCTTGATTCCTCATTGAAGTTCAAAATATATATCTTTGGTCTCTTCTAACACTAAGATCTATTAATGGACCTACTCATCACTGAACCAGCAGAAGAAAGCTCAAAAGACCAGGTTTATGTATGAACAATATTCTAATAAGTGAATAGATTAGAAGAGAAGAGAAAGAAGAAATAGACATGAGGGACAATTTTTTCCAGGATCCCCTCATAAGTCCTATTCTAAGGATCAGGAACCCACTATTTCTCTAATAGAAGTCAAACTTTAATTATGGAGATTGTCCATGGTAATTAATGAAATTGCTGGTTTAATCAGAAACTTCAATAATCATTTCTGAACCTGCTCTCTTTTTTTATTTAAAAAAATTAATTTTTGGACCTGCTCTATTAATGAGACTGCAAGTTCACCAATAGCATCTAGATCTTATTAGTCATGTCTAGGGATAATTTAAAGTTGCACATTTCTCTGAAGCCCTAAACTTTATTTTTCAAGCTCCAGAGAAACTGAGATAGCTTTCACAAAAACTGTAAGCAACAGTTAGACTAAACCTTCATGTCTGGTCCTTTTTTTTGCTGAGTTTTTATACTCAGCAAATACCTATTCTACTAGAAAACCTGATTCTTCAGATTCTATGACTGTAGGGGTAAATAAACATTTATATAAACAATGAGTTTCTTGTTTCTAGTGGTAAGGTCATTCTGAGACATTGGGAATTCTTAAGAACCTTCCTCAGTTTTCTTTAATCCCGTGTGTTTTTAAGGTCTCCTGATATTGATCATAAACTGTCCCAGCCTATACTGGTGCTCTTTTCTTGCTCCATTCAAAAGCATCAGGATGCCTTCTCTGTTTTTCTTGTTTGGATATGGCTTAATACCACATGTCCTTCAACACTTAAGCACTATAAAAATGAGCAACACATTTCCAACATGTGGAAGTCCCCAACATTTAATTATTAAAACTAGAGGATCTAAAGAAGGAAAACAGGAGATTCTTAATGGAACAATAGTTCAAGTCCATTTATGGTTCAGTTGTAGGATTGATGGAACTATCCCTCTTCAAGATGCTGATACTCTCTATGTGGGAGAGCTCAAGTCAGAAATAGTCACATGACTTATAGAGATGTAGATTGTGGGTCTTTTCCTAGTATTTTACTTACAAAGGGCTAACTGGGATAGAACATATAGTACTGGGCTTGGAATCTAAAAATTTCCAAGTTCAAATCCTTACTTGGACATTTACAAGTTGTATGGTCCAGAACATGACTTAAGTTTTCTTAACCTCAGTTTCCTCATTATTTGTAAAATGTAGATAACAATAGTGCCTACGTTACAGGATTATTGTGAGATGAGGATCAATGAATATGACTTTGTTTTATTTATTTTTGTTTACCTTTAACATTCTTTTTTTTATATTTTGAGTTGAGAATTCTCTCCTTTTCTCCTAACCCTTCCCCCCACATTGATAAGGCAAGTAATATGATATCAATTATACATATAAAGTCATGCAAAATTGATTTTCATATTAGCCATGTTGAAAAAAAAAAAAAAAAAAAAAAAAAAAACAAGAGCATAAAGTGAAAAGTGTGCTTCAATTTGAACTCAGAGTTTATAAGTTCTCTCTGGAAGCAGATAACATTTTTGGCTCGTTCCTTATTAGATTGGCTAATAGGCAAAAAAAGAAAAATAACAAATGTTGGAAAGAATGTGGGAAAATTGAGCCATTGATGCACTATTGGTGGAGTTATGAACTGATTCAACCATTCTGCAGAGCAATTTGGAACTATGCCCAAGGGATTTAAAAATGTGTACCCTTTGACATAGCTATATTACTACTAGATATGTAACCCAAAAGAGATTTTTTATGTACAAAATTATTTATAACAACTCTTTTCTTGGAGCAAAGAATTGGAAATTGAGGACTACCCATCAGTTGGGGAATGGCTGAACAAATTATGGTATGTGATCATGATAGAATATAATAATATTCATAATAGTGCTAAAAGAAATGATGAACAGAAAAATCTGGAAGCACTTCCATTAACTCATCCAAAGTAAAATATACTAAGTACAAAGTAATAGCAATATTTTAAGATGATCAGCTGTAAATGACTGCTATTATGAGCAATACAATGATTCAAGACAACTGAAGGATTTATGATGAAAATGCTAGCCATATGCAGGGAAAGAACTGTGTCTGAATATAGATTGAAGTATATATATATATTTGAGAGTTTTTTGGAGGGTAGTGTCTGTTTTCTTTCATGTTTAAATATTTCATGGAAATTTCATGGAAATATTTTGTATGACTTTACATATGCTTTCTCAATGAAAAGGGGAGGAAGGGAGGAAGAGAATCTAGAACTTAAAGTTTTTTTTTTTAAATGTTAATAATTATTTTATCTGTAACTGAGGAGTAATAAAATACTAAATAATGAAAAAAGAAGAAAGCAACTCTCTACATTCAGACAAAGAACCAATAAGCAGAAGCATTTATAGAATAATTTACATATGTATGTGTACATATATATGCCTATTTTGCTTAATGATTAGCCATTTCTAGAGTGGAAGAGAGAGGGGGAAAAAGAAAAAAACACATGACTATTTTGTTGTATATTTGAAAGAAATTACAATTTGTGCATAGATTTGCAGTTTTTAAGTACAATCACCTTTTTATTGTACTGTTATAAAATACTTGTTATATTCCATAAAGTAAAAATGAAATAAACTCCCATACCACTATAGTTTGAAAGCAAAACCCAATGCAGATTCTATATAGATTCCAATTAGATCTATAAAATGATATGAGTCACTACAAAGATGAATTACAAACAGCCTAACCTCAGATGAATAGTGCCTTTAGGAAATATGGTTCTCTCAGGTAATTTTAGACAAAGAACATGCCCTTTCACTTCTATAGACTATTTTCTTGTCCTAATCAAGCCCTTTCTATGGCAATATAAGTACCAGAATACATGTGAGAATCACAAGATGAGTTTCAGCAGTGATGTGATTTAAACTGGATTACTTCTGCTTATAAAGTAAAAAATGTTTTGTTTCTTTTATGAGTCCATATCAGTGATGCCTGTTGTTCTTCTAGGGCTCCTTAAAATTGATGGATACTAAGTGGTTAGGATAAGTTATGGAAAGTATTCTCTGAGCAGCAATTAACCAGGGTGCATAAGGCTAACTCATGAACTGTCATTTCTATATTCATGATTGCTTTCACATGTAGGTGCCTAATTAGTGATAGTAATTATGAAAATAATTTTGAAACAAGTTTCTCTGATAAAGGCCTTATATTTCAAACACATAGGGAACTGAGTCAAATTTATAAAAATAAGAGCCACCCCCAATTTATCACCCCAATATAACAGATATGAACAGTTTTCAGATTAAGTAATCAAAGTTATTTACAGTCGTATGGGAAAATATTCTAACTCACTATTGTTTAGAGAAATTCAAATTAAAACAATTCTGAAATACTACCTCATAGGTATTAGATTAACTAATAAGCAAGAAAAAGAAAAATAACAAACGTTGGGGAAAATGTGGGAATATTGAGTCATTGATGCACTATTGGTGGAGTTATGAACTGATTCAACCATTCTGCAGAGCAGAATGGAACTATGCCCAAAGAGCTTTAAAAATGTGCACACCCTTTGACATAGCTATACTACAACAAAATAGTCTGGGGTGAAACCTGAAAGGAATTTGGTCCCACGATTGACCTAATTGTAATAAACAGTGACACTGGAAAGTACCACTTATCTCAGGATAGACAATCTATTCAGCATTTGCACTCATAATAGATGGTAAGTAATAAAAACAAGAACAAGAATAAAAAGTATGATGATAGTAAGTAGTAGTGATTATAGACTTGTTATATGCTTTGTCTTATTTTTTGTAGATAGGGAATGCATTTTATTAGAAGATCATAGATTTAAAATGAGATGGAACCTTTGAGTTAATCTTGTCTATCTTTTTATTTTTACAGATAAAGAAATTAAAGTCAAGGGAAGTTAAGTTTGCTTTTTCAGGGTTTGCTGATAGTAAACATCAGAGTCTAGGCTTTGAACTGCCATCTCCAGACTCCAGAAGTGAATCAATGTGCTTTTCACTGTACTATGGCATACTATCACACCAAACTACATCAGTCAAAAACAAAAACAAAACAAAAAAATCCAAAACACCCTCTAACAAAAAAGGGAGCACAGGACACCATAAAACATATAATCTTAGAGCTAGAATAAGATGTGTCAAATAACACAGTATATATGAGCTGGAAAAGTTCCAAGAGTGATTGTGATTTTTACAGGTTTTAATAATCACATTCAACCTCTGAATTTTACCAAAGAGGAAACTTAGATGCAGAAAATTACCCCAAGTTAGCAATTGGTAACATAGTCATGATTCAAGCAAGGATCTCCTAACTTTCCAAAAAATGTATCACATAGCAGCTGCTTCAAAAATTACTTGCTAACAAAATGAATAAATGGAAGGACTAAATGGCAGTAGTTTGAAAGAGTATGAATAACTTAGTAATTCAACTCTATTAGAAAAATAGGGGGAAAAGTGCTTCTCTTTGTAATTAGAGGGAAACCAAAGCTGTTACCATGGCTGCCAATATATTCTAAATGATGATGGATTCTGAATAAGTGGCCCAAGTTGTTTGCTTCTTTACAAGATATTTATCAGAATGTTCAAGTTGAGTCTGCAATTGAAGTTAAATTCTAAAACCCACCTCAGGATTTCAGAATGGGCCCAAAGTGGCACAGAAGTAGGGATGGGATATCTTATTGAGATATAAGTTGAATTGGCTGGCTTCTAAATTTGCTTTTAACATGAAACTAGTGTGATTTTGTGTGATCATTCCTAGGAGAAAAATTCAAAGCAATGAGAGTTGCAGAGGCAGATTTGGGATTGATATTTGTAATTGATATTGTAAAATATTTCTTAACAATTACAGCTATCTAAAATAGATTGAGCTGCTTTTAAAGATAATACTTCACCTCCACTAAAGATTTTTAAGCAGATCATGCATGTCCATTTGCTGCAAGTTTTGTAATAGGTATTCCTATTTAAGAATCTATTGAACTTGATGGTAATTCACACTGGTCAGATCAGCCTCTTACATTCAGAAGAAAAAGGACATGCAGACAGAGATAGAAAAAGAGAGACACACAGACAAAGACAAAGAAAAGAGAGAGAACTCTTGGAGAAAGGGAGAGAAGGGCAGCGAGACAGAAACAGAAACAAACAGACAGAGAGAGACAGAGATACGGAGAGACACAGAGACACACACAGAGAGACAGAGAAACAGACAGAGAGACACACATAGAGGAGAGAGAGAGAGAGAGAGAGAGAGAGAGAGAGAGAGAGAGAGAGAGAGAGAGAGAGAGAGAAAGAGAGAGAGAGAGAGAGAGAGAGAGAGAGAGAGAGAGAAGAGAGAGAGAGAGAGAGAGAGAGAGAGAGAGAGAGAGAGAGAGAAGAGAGAGAGAGAGAGAGAGAGAGAGAGAGAGAGAGAGAGAGAGAGAGAGAGAGTTAGTTTTTTTGTTTTTTTTTTGGGGGGGGGAGAAGGAGAGGGAAGAGAACTTGATTGATAACAGTTGAAGAAAAGAATTCTAGCAGCCTATTTCCAGAGCTGTATGCATTTTGGCTCTTGGGTCAAATCAGTGGATGATGCAGAGGAAAGTTAATCAATAGCTGTGTAAACTTAGCCAAGCCTCTCTGAGCCTTAGTTTCCTCATCTATGAATGGGGCGGGGTTGGACTAAATGATCATTCTCAGCCCTAGATATATAATCCAATGATCTTCTAAACATGAAGTATCAAAGGGATCTTGCCAAAAAAAGTTCTAGGGGCTCACACAGAATGTTCAGAGAATCCTAAATTTTAAAATATACTTCAGAAATCACTTGACCCAGTTCTTTACCCAAAACAAGTATCTACTTTAAGAGATTCCAGCTCAATGCTCACTTGATTCTCTGTTGTGCTTCTCTTAATACAAACCTCTGTGAGCAATTGTGTTTGCCTTCTCCCAAGAAAACTCTTTACACTTGTCTTTAGCTAGAGATCATTCTTTCAAAATTAGACAAAATAGACTTTCCTGAAAATACAGGAACACTAATTCATTCTTTGTGTATCTATGAGTTGGTCCAACTCTAAAAGCAATTTGGAATTATGGTTTTTTTAAGTGACAAAATGTATCTTTTGCCTTAAAATCATACTTTTAGGAAGAGATCCAAGGAAGTTAAAGATAAATGGATGTCCAATATACACCAATGTTAGGATTCTTGCAAGGTACTAAGTCACTGGAATGAATAGAGACCATAATTATCTAATTTAGCATAGTTCAGTATGATTGATCTGACCCTACAAGGAGATGTTATAGGCCAGAACTCGAAACAAGGTACTGAGTGGAATTGAGGAGACAATGGTTAAATCTAATTTAGCATTGATTTAATCCTACAATAAATAATGGTTTCCTAGTGATGAAATGATTGGTGTGCAGCATATAAGCAAGAAGCTCTCAGGGCCAAGCACACAGAAGCCCACAATCCCACTCTTGGAGGCAGAGTCAATCATTCCCACTTCCACCTTTGTGCTAGATGGAGACATTGGGAAGAGGAGAAGCTGAAGCTGGCAGAGACAAAGGCCTAGTGGCAAGAGCTCTGGGGAGCTAAAAAGAGAGGAAGGCCTTCAGAAAACTAGCCGAACCCCAAGTGAAGGATATAAGATTTTGGAAGAGACAATAAAGGATTTGGACTTTAACTCCTGGTTGCATTTGGGATTATTGAACCAAACTGAAACCAAGGCTGCCTCCAGAAGCTCCCCAAGAAATCTGCTCCAGAAAACGATTATAATTTAGAGAAAAGAGCATCACACATCAAAATATGTATAGCATCACTTTTAATATTGGCAAAACAGAAAGAAAATTAAATGATCATCTTTGAAGCAATGGCTAAACAAACTGAAGTCCATGATTGAGGTGGAATATTGCTATCTTATAAGAAATTGTAAACATGAATAACTCAAAGAAATATGGGAAGACTTATACAAACTGAAACAAAGTGAAGAAAAAAGAACCAGGAGAATAATATGCACAGTGATTGTAACAGTGTAAATAGAAAGAATAAAATTTTAATAAAAACTGAATAGTCTAAGATTAGCTACAAAGAAGATAAATGAGAATACATGCAACCCTTTTGTTTGCAGAGGTAGGACGAACCTCGGGTGTGGAACATTATATGTATGTAGAGAAACACAGATAGTGGGGGAAAACTCTCAGTGAGGTGTAAGACCCTTCAATCCAGAGGGAACCTGCTTATAATATCTGGCTCCACTCCCTATCTACCCTTGAGGAGTCTCACCCTTCCTGAAAAGTCAAGGGGAAGGGGTGTGACCACCTGAAGCAAGGGATTATTACAGTAAAGATGCATTTACATATCAATAGCAAGGTGCTTATAATTAACACTTGCCCATTGTGCTGTCCTGATGTAATGGTGCTGTAGTGATGTAATTGTACTTAAGGTATTTAGGGGCTGGGGGGACTGGAAATAAATGGACTCCATTTTTAACCATCCTCCTGGGTCTCTTGCTTCATCACTCCTCTACTAAGACCAAGGACTCAGGCTGGTCCTGATATCCTCCAGAGAGCTACTCCGGAGGGTATATTTTGGCACCCCAGCATGGGGGCTTTAGAAAACACACTACACATATATGGTCAGATTTGATTAAGGTTGATTTGGTCTGCTAAATTGCTTTTTTCTCTTCTTTTTTTAAATTTTTGTTATAAAGAATAGCTCTCTGAGGAGATAATGGAAAGATATGCTGAAAAATTAAAGTGACAAAAAGGCAAAATATAACAATTTTTAAAACTTAAATCCTTTGGGCCAGTTAAATAGTACAATGGATAGTGTACCAGCCCTGAAGTCAAGAGGATCTAAGTTCAAGTCAGGCCTCAGACACTTAACACTTACTAGTTGTGTGAACTGTGGATAAGTCACTTAACCCCAGCTGCCATGCCAAAAAAAAAAAAAAAAGTTAAGGCTTTCCTGAGAGGTTCTAGGACTATATATTGACTTACTTTATGACTGCAGCTCTCGTTTATGTACTGCCTAAATGTTTATAAAGTACTTTTTCTCACAACAATCCCATGAAGTATTATTAGTCCTACATCAAAGATGAGAAAATCATGGTCAAAAAAGTTGTGAGCTCAACACGACTGCACATATAGTAAAAGGTAGAGCCAGGACTCGAACCAAGCCTTTTGACTCCAAAAGCCAACACTGTGTTGCCTTTCCCATCTGTCTGAAGCCCATCAATCTCAGAGGTTATTTGAGTCCAAATACAAAACTAATGGCTCTTCTCTCTAGTAGTATATATAATTATAGCTTCAGAATCATGAGATTTAGGCAGATGCCTAGAGGAAGGTTAGCATCATGTCAGTTAAATAATTATTGTCAGTCTTTGACATGACTCAAGCATAATTACCATGTGACTTCCTTTGTCTAGCAAAGGTGTCTGAGACTCTGGCTAAGGGGCCATGTTTCAATTCACTTTTGCCATTCAGCTCAGGATTCTCTGTCTGAACAACACTACAATGAATTAATCTATCTCTGCTAAATTCAATACATGCCTTATAGGTTTGGGGAATTTAGAGGTCATTTTATTTTTAGATTTAATAAGTGGAAAAAGCAGCAGAATTGAGATGTAGTTCCTGTTTCATTCATCTCTCATAACTTCTTAAAGTCCTCATAAAGGATAATGTGAGTCATAGAATGTCAAAGTTGGAAGGAATTGGAAAACCTAAACAAATAAAGTTAAAGCTAGAGAGTTCATTAGAGATAATACAATATCTTCATTTCATAAATATAGAAAATTACTCCTAGAAAAATGAAGTGACTTGTATAAGGTCACAAAAATAATCATATTATTAATTTCTATTTTAGTAGTTTGTGGTAGTAGCATGGAAATAAGAATAAGTTCTCAAAATCTATTATGGAAGATAAATTTTTGAGAAGAAACTCAACATCTAGCAGATATTATTCCTGCTCTCTAAGGAGCAGTCAAACTAAGTTACATGAATTTTGTCACTGGTAGATACTAGGAAATTTTATTTTATTTTATTTTGAGTTTTTTGCCAATACATCGTAGAGATCTTCTAAGGCTACAAAAGACTGGAATCTCCATCTATGAAGGAACTTTGTTATATCTGAGCTCTGAAAATAAGCCTATGACGTGATTGAGAGAGCAGCAGAGCAAATACTGTGTCAGAAAAAGAGTTAGAGCCACACCTGGGTGGTTTTCTCATCATAACCTCATTCTTTATTGGAAAAATGCTCTCTTGCCTTTAAAACAAAACAAATTTATGACTACTCCAGGATTAATTAGGAATATTAACTAGGAAAATTAAACTAATGAACAATTTTAAAACTTGCAACTTACATTAATTTATTTTGTTTGTTTTATAACATTAAGTGATGAAATGACTAACATGTATGTATGCTTTTGTCACTTATTAAAATCAATTTTTATTTTTATTCTGATTTTAAACACCAAGAATAGAAGAAGAGCCTAAATTAAGCTCCAGATCTTTTGGGTACAGCTTGTTGTTCTTTCAAAATATATAATAAGTTAAATTGTATTCTTCAAAATTGTCTTGTTCATCATATTAAGTGTCAATGGAATATGAAAATACTTTCTTGGTTTCTCTACAAAATCATATATCAATCTATTTGATTCCATTTCCTCATTAAGGACAATGTTGTAGAAACTTCCTGACAATTATAGATGTCCAAAAATGGATGGCATAAGCTACCTTGGGAGATGGTAGATTCCTTCCCTTTCTCCTCAACTTGAAGATCGTCAAGCACAGGCTGGACTACTACTTGCCGAGCTTATTAAAATGGGTACTATTCTATATATCAATTGGACTAAATGGCCATTAAGGCCTCCTCCTATTCCTAAATTCTTTTATTCTGTGTGATTTTGCCATGAAGAAATAGCTCCAGGTCCTACTGTAAAAAGTGGATACCAAAATAAAGGGATATGTTGATATACTTTTTACCTAATTTCTTGACAGTTATATACTTAATAATACACATAAAGACACAACATCTTTTGGAACAGAAAATATAGTTTGAAATGGTAACCTTCCAATACCTCAGTGATTCATATGAATCTTATTCTTGCTCTACAAACAATCCAAACCACACAAAGCACTAACATTGGTAATCTCTACTTATCTTCTCTGAATATGACAAAATCAATTCCATCCATGCTTCATTTTACATCTTAGCTGTCTTTTCTCTAGCCACCTCATGACATTGTACCCCTCCCTACATTTCGAATTATAGGACAATAATCAAATCAGCAATGTCATTGCTACTGGAAAGGTTATGTCAATCTACTTCCTTGAGGCTCTACTCTCCTTCATAGTAACTTTCCAAATCAACATATCCCTTCTAGGCACTTCTCCCAGAGATATGTTATCTCCTTTTATTAAAATGCATACTTTTTGAGGTCAGAGGGTATATGTCTTTGCTTTTGTATTTTCATACTCAGTGCTTAACAAGTGAGAAGATGGAAAATATGTTATAATTGTTCATTCCCCATTCATTCATTCAAAAAATCCCCAGTAACACACTCTGATGTATGTTGTGGCAAAAATGGAATGATATAGTCCAAGGTATGTCCACAGGTATGTCCAGAGAGTATTCCTGTGCCATTTACTTCCTATGATAAAAATTAAAGGATCAATCATGATACTGAGATGCAGTGAGGCATTCACAAATCATTGAACAGTGTTTTTAAAATATATTTGTTTTTCTCTAAAAGCAGATATACACAACAAGTTTATAGAGATCATTAGCTTCTATAGTTTTGCATATCCTGTCGCCATCTCTATATGGAAATATTTAGCAAGTAAGTCAGGTCATGATGACTAGTGTGTTCCTTAGTCTAGTGTAAGGGCCCTTTAAATGGGTGGTGCCACAGCGCAACAGGTGATTTGAGTGGCCCAGAAGTAATCTCTGTGGATATAGGACTGCCCTGTGGGTGGGATCCTGTCCATATTGAGATAGCTTTGTAATGGGTGACAGCTCTCTCAATGATTGGCTGTGTGTGTGACCTCACAGGTCCTTTATAAGCTCACTGCAGACAGTAGTCGCTCTCTTTAACCTGGCGCTCTTTAACCTGGCTCCCTAACCTGGGGTAGCCAAGCCAAGCCAAGCCAAGCTGATGGATAGCCCAGAGAGGTAAGAAGTCTGGTAGTGAACACGTGGGTCTTCAGACCAGGTATTCCCTAGGGAGCTGACAAGTCAGGGTATTATATGAGTAGGTATAATAAAGGTTTTTAAGATTACACATTCTTGAGTGTGCTACTGGTTATTAAACTATAGATTCAAGAGATCGTGGCCAGAGACCTTTGAAGGCCTCAGAGGAGGCGAGCAGGGTAGAGTTGATACTGCAAAGGTCAGTGGTCAAAGGTACTCTGTTGGGCCTAGGGCAGACTAGTAATTGTAACTGCCAGGAAGGCATGTTATAGACTAGTTCCACATGAATGGTACTTTTAAGTCTCTATGTAACCAAAAAGCTGAATCAAGGGAGGAAAGAGCCAATCACATTATCCTAGGAAAAACTAATGCCTATTGGAAGACCACCCCCCCCAACTAGATAGCACAGATAATAAAGTACCGAGCTAGAGCAGAATCTATTATGCTTCAGGTGAAGTAAAAAAAAAAAAAAAAAAGCAGGGGTAGCCATCCTGATCTCAGATCACACAAAAGCTAAAATAGATCTAATTAAAAGAGATAAGGGAAGAAACTATATCTCGCTAAAGGGTACTATAGATAATGAAGCAATATCAATACAAAACATATATTCACCAAGTGGTGTAGAGTAGAAATTTCCAAAGGAGAAGTTAAGAGAGCTGCAAGAAGAAATAGACAGCAAAACTATAATAGTGGGAGATCTCAACTTGCTCTCTCAGAACTAGATAAATTAAACTTCAAAATAAATAAGAAAGAAATTAGAGGTAAATACAATATTGGAAAAGTTAGGTATGATAGATCTTTGGAGAAAATTCAATGAAGACAGGAAGGAGTACACTTTCTTCTCAGCAGTTCATGGAACCTATACAAAAATTGACCACATATTAGGACATAAAAACCTCAAAATCAAATGCAGAAAGGCAGAAATAGTAAATGCATTTTTTCCAGATCACAATGTAATAAAAATTACATTAAATAAAAAGCCAGGGGAAAATAGACTAAAAAGTAATTGGAAACTAAACAATCTCATCCTAAAGAATGAATGGGTGAAACAGCAAATCATAGACACAATTAATAATTTCATCCAAGAGAATGACAATAATGACAAAACATATAAAAATCTGTGGGATGCAGCCAAAGCTCTAATAAGAGGAAATTTTATATCACATAAAATAGAGAAAGAGAAAATCAATGAATTGGGCTTGCAATTTAAAAAACTAGGGGAAAAAAAGTAAATTAAAAATCTCCCAATCAAATAACAAACTTGAAATTCTAAAAATAAAAGGAGATATTAATAAAATTGAAACTAAAAAATCTATTGAATTAATAAATGAAACTAAGAGTTGGTTTTATGAAAAAAACCAACAAAATAGATAAACCTTTGGTAAATTTGATTAGAAAAAGGAAAGAGGAAAATCAAGTTGCTTGTCTTAAAAATGAAAAGGGAGAACTTTTCATCAATGAAGATGAAATTAGAGCAATAATTAGGAGTTACTTTGCCCAACTTTATGCCAATAAATTTGATAATCTAAATGAAAAGTAGGAATACCTACAAAAATATAGATTGCCCAGATTAGCAGAGATGGAAGTAAATTGCTTAAATAGTCCTATTTCAAAAAAAGAAAAGAAGAAGCTATTAATTAACTCCCTAAGAAAAATTCCCCAGGGCCATATTTGTTTACATGTGATTTCTACCAAACATTTAAAGAATCATTAACTTCAATACTATATAAACTATTTGAAAAAATAGAGAATAAAGGACTCCTATCAAATTCCTTTTATGACACCGATATGGTACTCATACCTAAACCAGCTAGGACAAAAACAGAGAAAGAAAACTATAGATCAACCTCCCTAATGAATATTAATGCAAAAATAAATAAATAAATAAAATATTAGCAAAGAAATTACAGAAAATCATCCCCTGGATAACACATCATGACCAAGTAGGATTTATACCAGAAATGCAGGGATGGCTCAATATTAGGAAAACTATTGGCATAATTGACTATATCAATAACCAAACTATGACAAAATAACAAAAATCATATAATTATCTCAATAGATCTAGAAAAAGCATTTTATAAAATCCAACACCCATTCCTATTAAAAACACCAGAGAATACAGGAATAAAAGGACTTTTCCTTAAAATAATAAGTAGCATCTATTTAAAACCATTAGTGAGCATCATATGTAGTAGAGATAAACTGGAGCCATTCCCAATAAGATCAAAAGTGAAACAAGGTTGCTTACTATTGCCATTACTATTCAATAATGTATTAGAAATGCTAGCTTTGGAAATGAGATGAAAAAGAAATTAAAGGAATTAGAGTAAGTAATGAGGAAACCAAATTATCACTCTTTGCAGATGATATGATAGTATAGTTAGAGAACCCCAGAGAATCAACTAAAAAGCTATTAGAAATAATCCACTTTATTTTTTATCAAAGGTGAAGAATACAAAATAAATCCATATAAATCATCAGCATTTTTATACATCTAAATAAACCCAACAGCAAGAGATACTAAGATAAATTCCATTTAAAATAACCATTGATAGTATAAAATATTTGGAATCTATCTGCCAGGCAAAATCAGGAACTACATGAGAAAAACTACAAAACATTTTCTACACAAATAAAATCATCTAAACAATTGGAAAAATATCAAGTACTCTTGGATAGGTCAAGAAAATTTAATAAAAATGATAAAACTACCTAAACTAATTTATTTATTTAGTGCTATACCAATTAAACTCCCAAGAAACTATTTGACTAACCTAGAAAACATAACAACAAAATTCATCTGGAAGAACAAAAGGTCAAGAATTTCAAGGGACCTAAGGGGAGAAAAAATCAAATGAAGGTGGCCTAATGTACCAGATCTAAAACTATATTATAAAGCAGTGGTCATCAAAACCATTTGGTACTGGCTAAGAAATTGATTAGTTGATGAGTGGAATAGGTTAGGTTCACAGGACAAAACAGTCAACAACTATAGCAACCTAGTATTTGACAAACCCAAAGATCCCCAGCTTTTGGAGTAAGAATTCACTATTTCACAAAAACTTCTGGGAAAATTGGAAACTAGTATGGCAGAAACTAGGCATTGACCCACACTTAACACCTTATACCAAGATAAAGTCAAAATGGGTTCATGATCTAGGCATAAAGAATGATATTATAAATAAATTAGAAGAACATAGTTTAGTTTACCTCTCAGACCTGTGGAGGAGGAAGGAATTTGTGATCAAAGAAGAACTAGAGATCATTATTGATCACAAAATAGATAATTTTGATTATAAGTTAAAAGATTTTTGTACAAACAAAACTAATGCAGACAAGATTAGAAGGGAAGCAATAAACTGGGAAAACATTTTTGCATTCAAAGGTTCTGCTAAAGGCCTCATTTCCAAAATATATAGATAATGGACTCAAATTTATAAGAATTCAAGCCATTCTCCAATTAATAAATGGCCAGAGGATATGAATAGACAATTTTCAGGTGAAGAAATTGAAGCTATTTCTGTTCATATTAAAAAGGTGCTCCAAATCACTATTGATCAGAGAAATGCAAATTAAAATAACTCTGAGATTCCACTACACACCTCTCAGATTGGCTAAGATGACAGGAAAAGATAATAATGAATGTTGGAGGGGATGTAGGAAAACTGGGACACTGATACATTATTTGTGAACGAATCCAACCATTCGGGGCAACAATTTGGAATTATTGTCTAAAAGTTATCAAACTGCATACCACCCTTTGACCCAGCAGTGTTACTACTGGGCTTATATCATAAAGATCTTAAAGGAGAGAAGAGGACCCACACGTGCAAAAATGTTTGTGGTGGCCCTTTTCGTAGTGGCTAAAAACTGGAAACTGAATGTCTGCCTATCAAGTGGAGAATGGCTGAATAAATTATGGAATATGAATGTTATGGAATATTATTATTCTATAAGAAATGATCAACAGGATAATTTCAGAGAGGCCTGGAGTGACTTACATGAACCGATGCTAAATGAAACGAACAGAACCAGGAGATTATTGTACATGGCAACAAGAAGACTATACGATGATCAATTCTGATAGACATGGCTCTCTTCAATAATGAATTGATTCAGACTAATTTCAATTGTTCAGCAATGAAGATAGCCAATTACACCTAAGGAGAGGACTGTGGGAACTGAGTTGGACGACAACATATCATTTTCACTCTATCATTGTTTGCTTGCATTTTTGTTTTCCTTCTCAAGTTTTTTTTTTCTTTCTAGATCAGATTTTTCTTGTGCAGCAAGATAACTGTGTGGATATGTATACATATATTAGATTAAAATGTATTGAAATATTTGTAATCTGGGGAGGGCATGGGGAGAAGCAGGGGAAATTTTGGAACAGAAGATTTTACAAGGGTCAGTGTTGAAAAATTATCCATGCATATGTTTTGTAAATAAAAAGCCATAATTTAAAAAAAAAAGTTAGAATGGGTCATTTGGGGAAGTAGTAAGTTCTCCCTCTAAAGGTTTTTAGATGAAATACAAATAATAGCATATTGGGGATACTACTATAGAGAGAATTTTTATTCAGGGATAAATAAGATTCAATGACCTCATTTTTGTTGTTACTAAAAAATGCAATCATGACATTAACTTCTTTCTATTGTTATAATATTTTCTACTTTCTTTCCATGGCTTCTGTGAAGGAAGTGGTAAAAGTATCAAAACCTGGATTTAAGAGATCAAGGTCTCCTGACTACAAGTTCAGATCTATTTTAAACACAATACAGTTGTTTTTCACATGTCCACCTTATGTCTTTAATGAGGACAATTTAAAACAATTTTTTCTGGGTCCAATTCTGACCATAATCCATTGCACTAGAAAGTCCTAGAGTGCTACTTTTTTAGGAATAGTCATTAATATCTTATTTCCTTTCCTTTTCCACCCCTCCAGATATTTTTTCAATAAGGTCAATACCTTTGATAGATTGGGGACAGCAACTATGTGAAAGATATTCTAAGAGTAACTCTCTTTCTTATTTCAATCTCAGTGTCATTTTCCATCCCCTCCCTTGCCTTCCATTTCCCATTAAGTAGGTCTTTCAGGAAATTTGTAAGAGTTATTCCACTCCCACAGAGATTTATGAAAATTAAGAGCTTAAAAGAAATGATAATAAAGAGCATAACTTATCAGAACTGGGTGACAGTTTAGGATATAGAATATAGAATACTAGAACTGGGAGGAACCTTAGAAAATAGAATATAGAATGTCAGACTTGGAAGGAACCTTAAATAAAGGATGTTACAACATAGAATCCATTGTGTTAGGAATGGGAAGAATCTTAAAATATAGATCATAAAATGTCAGAGATGGGAAGGATGGATTGAGATAAATTAGTCCAAACCCCTCATTGTATTAATAAGGAAACTGAGGCAAAGTAGGATAAGGAGGTTAAGTGATTTTCTCAAGGCTTCAGGAAGCATTAGTGATGAAGCCAGAGCTAGCATCTCGATTTGACCCTCAGTCATAAGCTTTCCTATGTAATTCTCTCTTGATGTACCATTCAGAATTCTTCACCAAAAGAAGCAAGAAGGAACAGTCAGAGTTGTAGATTTAAGGTTTAATTATGGGGGCCCCAGAAAGGAAAAGCGTAGAGGGAATGTTTGGAGAACAAGTTTACAAAGGTTGGGGAGGCATATTAATATCTCCCAGGTCTGTGGGTGGAATTCTGAACAAAAGTGGTGAACATAATGAAATCTAGAGTATTGGCTTAGCATTATATTGTACCCTTGGGTTAGCCTTTGAAAATGAGGGAAGGGATAATTGCATTTTTATCACATTCAGCATAATGGGCTTCTGCCCAGAGCAGCTGTTGCTCTTATTAGGGAATGACAAGGGGCAGGGGGAGGAAGACGTTATGGGAGTAGAGATCAAACAGGAAGTCCAGGTCTCAATTTCTGAGAATCTGTAACTAATTGAGTTCAAAAATGGCATTTACAGGTGTTTTTCTCCAATTTTGATTTTAAACACAAAGTGTCCTTTTATTGAACCTAGCTTTCTTTCCATCCCTCCCCCTCTATCCCTCAGATTCAGAGTGTGTGTACATGTGTGCGTCTGTCTGTGTATCTGTGTGTGTGTGTGTGTGTGTGAGAGAGAGAGAGAGAGAGAGAGAGAGAGAGAGAGAGAGAGAGAGAGAGAGACAGACAGAGACAGACAGAGACAGACAGAGACAGAAAGACAGAGACAGAGAGGAAGACAGGGAGGGAGGGAGAGGAACACAAAGAGGGAGGGAGAAAGAGAGATCCCTACAATATAAAAAGAAGCTCAAAATTAAAACCATTGATTACTAAAGTTGAAAGAAATTTTGAAGCTGAAAAGGACTGTAAAAAATAGAATACAGAATGTCAGAACTAGGCAAGACTTTAAAACATAATAATAAATTACATGGATATAACATGTTGAAACAGGCAACTCAATAAGTTACAGCACTGAGCCTGGAGTCAGGAAGACTTGAGTTCAAATCCAGGCTCAGACACACACTAGCTGTATGACCCTAGGCAATTCACTTAATCTCTACCTGCTTTAATTCACCAGAGAAGAAAATGACAAATTATTCCAGCGTCTTTACCAAAAAAGCCACACAATGAGTATCAGCATGCTATGGTCCATGGGGTCATGAAGAACCTGAAAACAACAATAATATTATGCTATTCAATCACGTCACAGACCTGTGAGATAGGTGCTATTATTGTTCCCATTTCATAGCTAGAGAAATTGAAGGTCAGAGAGATTAAGTGACTTGCATGTGGCAAAAACATAGCTAGACAGTACCAAAGGTAATACTGAAACATTACTTTCTGCCGATTTTGGCTAGTACATCTTCTATGATGCACTATCAAATAGATAAGGAATCTAAACCTAGAATATCAGAGTTGGAATAAACCCTGTAATATAGACAGGAACATTAAGAGACAAGAATACAAGTGAGGTTAGGAGATTAAAGGAACATACATTAATTGTTTCAATACAAAGGAAGAGGCAGGGAATATCTGATTCATGTGAACCTGTGTGATCCTCCCTTAGAGAAGCATCCCTAAGAGATAACCTAGCTTTTCAGAGCCAAAGAAAAGACTTGAAAAAGAGAAAAATACATTTTATTGATTCATTTCTGTTTTTTTTATTTCTTGAGTTTTTATAGTACCTAGTTCACAGCCACAAAACAAATTATTCCACTTGAATTCTCTTGGAATTCTCACTTTAACTCACTATTGGATTTTCAGCAAGTCATTTAATCTCTGGTTCTTAATTTCCTCATTTACCCAATGATAGCATTGGACTAGCGTTCTAAGAGTCCTTCCAGCTTTCAGTTTCTACAATTCTGTCAACCTGAGTTTGAGCCACATCCTCTCTATTCAGAGAGAGAGAGAGACAGAGACAGACAGACAGAAACACAGAGACAGAGAGAATAGAGTTTAATAAATATTAAACAGAGAGAATAGATAAATAATTAGACCAATAGACAGATAGGCATGTAGGAATGTAGTGTTTATTTGGCAATTTATTATCTTCAAAGCATTTCAAATGTATTACCTCATTTGATCCTAACAATATCTCTATGAAGTAAGAGGTATTATTCCCATTTTACAGATGAGGAAAGTAAAGCTTAATAGAAATTAAGTGATTTGACTAGAGTCACAAAGTTACTAGATGTCTAAGGAGGAATTTGAACTCAGATCTTCATGGCTCCAACATCAGCACCCTCAATAAAGCAATAGATGGATGTACAGATAGATAGACAGAGAGATGGGCACATAGAGAGATTATCTAATGGGTGAGATAACATGTAAAATTTATATACATTACAACTTACATAGACTGAAGATAATCACCAAAGAGAAGGAACAATAATTAGGGGGAAATCAGGAAAAACTTCCTGTAGAAGATAAGCCTGTAGATTATCAGGTTATCAGGAAACAAAGAGGCAGAGATGAGGGGGGAGAGCATTCTGGGCATGATATCAGGAACTAGAGAGACTTATTTGAGAAACATAAAGGGGGTCAGTTTCAGAATAGGTAGAAAGATATAAAGTATGAGAAAACTAGGAAGGGGACAGTCTAGGAAGGATTTTGAAATCAAAGACTTTGTATTTCTCTATAAACATTTTTTCCCTGTGGAGATAAACAAGAGGCAATATGCTAGATATAGGACAATATGAAGAGAGGTAGAGAGAAAGGAAATCAAAGGAGAAATCCTAAAAAAAAAAAAAAAAGAATATTCCAGTTAAATAAGAATATAGAAAAGAAATATTTGAGGTAAACCTAGAAAGGTAGGTTGAACTAAACTGTAGAAAGCCTTAAATGACTGACTGAGGATGGATTTATTTTTCACTTGGAAATCAGGAACCACTCAAATTTTTAAAAATAAAATAAAATGGGGCAGCTAGGTAGCACAGTGGATAGAACACCAGCCCTGAAGTCAGGAGGACTTGTGTACAAATCTGGTCTCAGATACTTAACATTTCCTAGCTGTCTGATCCTGGGCAAGTCACTTACCCACAATTGCCTCTGCAAAAAATAAAATAAATAATCAAAAAATAATCTAGAAGAGGCAATTTCTCATTTTATGGAGAGAGAAACTGAAGCCCAGAGAAAGTAAGTGGCATTCCTAAGGTGGCACAGGCAAATAAATTGTCAGAAGACTTGAACATTGGCTCTCTGACTGTAGAGTTTACTGCCTCAGAAATAGAGGGGAATCTTAGAACATAAAATTCTTAGCTGGAAGGAACCTTAGAGAGTATTTAACAACCTTTCCTTTTTTTCAAAAAAGAATGATGAAGCCTTAGAGAGGACTTTATTTTTACAAAACCCTTCCTAGTTAGTAACAGAGACCAGACTGCAATTATGAGAAAAAATTTGGAATATCATGTGGGATATAAGCCCTGAAATTAGGCACACCTAGGTACAAATTCCTCTTCAGACATTTTCTACCTGTGTAAACATAGAACAAGTCACTTAACTTCTCATGCCTATTTTATCTTTAAAATGAGATGTGGACTTGATTGATTTTGTTGCATCTTCCAGTTATACACTTTATTTTTAATAGCATTTTATTCTTCCCAGTCAATGACATATTTAGTATTCATTTTTATAAGATTTTGAGTTTCATATTTTTCTCCCTTTCTCCCTCAATCCCCCACCCCTTTCAAAGATAGCTTATAACATATGCTATCATTATATAAAAGATATTTCCACATTAGTCACACAATTGTGAAAGAAGAAACCAATCAAAAAGGAAAAAACACAAGAAAGAAAAAAGTAAGTGAAAATTATGCTTCAATCTACATTGAGTCCATCTGTTCTTCTTTATCTGACTGCAGATAGCATTTTATGTCATGTACTTCTTGTGAATCATAATGTTTCTGAGAAGAGCTGAGTCAATACATAGTTGAACATCACACAATGTTGCTGATACGGTGTACAATGTTTTTCTGGTTCTCTTCATTTCACTTCGCAACATTTTTACAAGTCTTTCCAGGTTTTTCTGAAGTCTACCTGTTAATAATTTCTTATTGCACAATAGCAATCTATTATATTCATATACTACAACTTGTTCAGCCTTTCTCCAATTGATGGGCACCCTCTCAATTTCCAATTATTTTGTCACCATGAAAAGGGCTGCTATAAATGTTTTGCCCATTTAAGTTTTTCCCCCTTTTTATTACCTCTTTGGAATACAGTCCTAGTAATAGAATTTCTGGATTAAAGAGTATATACACAATTTGGTTACTTTTTGGACATAGTTCCAAATTACTCTCCAGAATGGTTGGAGCAATTAAAAACTCCACCAACAATGCATTACTAAAACAATTTTTTCACATCCTCTTCAACATGTATGACTTTCCTTTTTTTGTCATGTGGACCAATCTGATAGGTATGAGATGGTATCTCAAAGTTGTTTTAATTGCATTTTTCAAATCAAAAGTGACTTAGGAAACTTCTTCATATGCCTATAGATAACTTTAATTTCTTCATCTGAAAACTGCCTGTTCATATTCTTGGACCATTTATCAATTAGGGAATGGCTTGTATTTTTAAAAATTTGATTTAGTTCCCTACATATTTGAGAAGTGAAGCTTTTAACAGAATTTGCTATATCATTTCCCCAACTTTCTATTTTCTTTCTAATTTTTTTTTTTTTTGAGGCTGGGGTTAAGTGAGTTGCCCAGGGCCACAGAGATAGGAAGTGTTAAGTGAGTGAGACCAGATTTTTTGAACTCGGGTCCTCCTGAATTCAAGGCTGGTGCCCTATCCACTGCGTCACCTAGCTGCCCCTTCCTTCTAATCTTAATTGCATTGATTATACAAAAGCTTTTTATTTCAATGTAATCAAAATTATTTTATATTTCATAATGCTCTCTACCTTTTGTTTGTTCATGAATTTTTCCCCTTCCCATAAATCTGACAAGTAGACTATACTTTGCTCTTTTAATTTGCTTATGTCAAAAATCATATGCCCATTTTGTCTTATCTTGTTATACAGTGTGAAATGTTTGTCTATAGCTAGTTTGTGTCATAGTGTTTTCCAGTTTTCCCAGCAGTTTTTGTCAAATAGTGAGTTCTTATCCCTAAAGTTGAGATAAAGCATTAAGTTACTATGGTCATTGACCACTGTGTCTTGTGTACTGAATTTGTTTCTTAGCCAGTATCAAAGAGCATTAATTATTATTGAATTATACCATCTTTTGAGAAATGATGTTGCTAGGTCACATTTATTTATATTTTTTCATTAATTCCCTCCATGTTCTTGGCATTTTGCTCTTATAGATTAACTTTGTTGTTATTTTTTTATCTCCAACAGATATTTTTTGTAGTTTGATTGCTATGGCACTGAACAAGTAAATTCGTTTAAGCAGAATTGCCATTTTATTATATTAGCTAGTCTACTCAATGAGGAATTGATAGTTTTTTAATTCTTTAGATCTGATTTTACATAAAAAGTATCTTTAATTGTGTTCATATAGTTCCTGAGTTTGTCTTGGTAGGTAGATACTGATGTATTTTATATTGTTTACATTCATTTTAAATGAAATTTCTCTTTTTATCTTTTGCTGTCGGGCTTTGTTGACCATATAAAGAAATAATGATGATTTATCTCAGTTTATTTTATATGCTACAACTTTGTTAAAGTTGTTCATTATTTTAAGTAATTTTGCAGTTGAATCTCTAGTATTCTCTAAGCATGCAATCAAATCATCTTCAAGGAGTAACAGTTTTGTTTCCTCATTGCCTGTTCTAATGCCTTTGATTTTCTATTGCTATGACTAGCATTTCTAGTACAATCTTGAATAATAATGTTCATAATGGACATTCTTGTTTCACCAAGATCTTGTTCCCATCACAAATAGTGCTTGTTAATAGTTTTAGAAAGATATTGGTTATCATTTTAAGGAACACTACATTTATTTCATTGTTCTCTAGTGTTTTTAAGTGGGATGGGAACTGTATTTTGCCAAAGGTCTTTTTAGCATCTGAAAGATAATCATGTCTGAGAGGTTTGTTGTTTATATGGTTAATTATGTTGATGATTTTACTAATATTGAGCCAAATCTGAATTCCTGGTATAAATGCCCTCTGGTCATAATATATAATCCTTATGATATATTCCTATAATTATCTTGACCTTGCTAGTATTTTGTTCAAATTTTTGCATCAATATTCATTATGATAATTGGTCTATACTTTTCTTTCTTTATTTCACCACTTGTAGATTTAGGTATCAGCACCATATTTGTGTCATAAAAGAGATTTGGTAGGCCTCCTTTAGCCTATTTGTTCAAATATTTCATATGGTATTAAATTAATTGTTCTTTAAATGTTTGGTAGAATTCACTCATGAAACCATCTGACTGTGGGGTTATTTTCCTATGGATTTCATTAATGGTTTGTTCCATTTACTTTTTAATATGGGGTTATTTCCATTTTCTATTTCCTGACTTATTAAAATGGATGATTTATATTTTCATAAATATTCATCATGTCACTCAAATTGTCAAATTAGTTGGCACTTGACTGGGCAAAATATTTCTAATTATTGTTTTAATTTCTTCTTCACTAATGGCGATTTTACCATTTTCATTTTTGATACTAAATATTTGCTATTCTTATTTCTTATTTAATCAAATTAACCAATGTCTTGACTATCTTACTGTTTATTCATAAAATTAGCTTCTAGATTTATGTATTAGGTCATTTTTTTTACTTTCAATATTATTAATTTCATTTTTGATTTTAAGGATTTCCAATTTAGTGCTCAAATAGGAATTTTTTATTTACTCTTTTTCAAGTTTTTTTTAGTTGCATATCCAATTCATTGATCTGTTATATATATATACATATATATATGCATATATATGTATATATATGCATATATATGTATGTATATATGTATATATATATATATGTATATATGTTTATATACAGAGAGAGAGAGAGGGAGGGAGAGAAGGAGGGAGGGAGGGAGGGAGGGAAAGGGAAGGAGGAAGGGAGGGGAAAAAGAGGAAGAGAAACAGTATGCTATTTCCCTCCATCCTATATTCCCACAATTTATCCTTTCCTTTGCCCTCCTTACCAGTGGTTTATTTCTATCTACCACTGAGGGCAGTCTCTTCCTTCCTTCTACATCCAGGGTACTCCTTGTTCTCATTACTTAATTTTTTTTGTCATTCCCTCCAATTCACCTTATATCTATATCTTCTGTTTATGTATATTTCTCCTAGCTATATTATCACTTTTTAAGAATTATAAGTGCCATCTTCCTCCACACAGATATAAACAGTTTAGCTCTGTTGAATCTCATGTTTTCTTTTCCTATTTTACCTGTTATGCTTTTCTTGGGTCTTGAAATTGAAGGTCAAATTTTTTAGTTTACTTCTACTCTTCTTATGAAAACTTGAAATTCTTTCATTTCATTGAATGATCATTTTCCCTTGATTTATTATAATTAATTTTGTCAGGTAAATGATTCTTGGTTTTAGTCCTAGCTTCTTTGCCTTCCTGAATATCATATTCCATGACCTCCAGTTCTTTAATGTTGTAGCTGCAAAGTCCTGTGTAATTCTGGTTTTGACTCCCTGGTATTTAAATTGTTTCTTTCTGGCTACTTGTAATATTTTTTCCTTGATCTAATAATTCTGAAGTTGGACTATAATGTTCCTTGGACTTTTTATTTGGGGATCTCTTTCCTGAGTTGATTGGTGGGTCCTTTCAAATAGGATGGAAGGAAATACAGGGTAGTATATATAACTGTGAATGGAAATGGGATGAACTCTCCAATAAAATGGAAGCAGGTAACAGTAGATAAAAACTCAGAATCCTACATTGAATGCTTTCAATTCTTTTAGTCCTCTGGTTTCAGGACACCTGGATAATTTTCCTTCCTGATTTCTTGTGAGATGCTGCTAGGTCCTTCTTTTGATTATGACTTTCAGGTAGTCTAATGATTCTAATATTGTCTCTTCTGGATCTATTTTCCCAGTTAGCTGTTTTTCCCATGATGTATTTTACATTTTCTTCCATTTTTCGTTCTTTTGGATTTGTTTGGTTCTTGATATCTCATAGAGTCATTAGTTTTCACTTGACTCATTCTAACGTTTTAGGTGTTGTTTTCCTCAATTAGCTTTTGTACTTTCTTTTCTACTTGGCCTATTTGTTTTCTTCAATGGATTTTTGTATATTCTTCTCAATTTGGCTAATTCTTTTTAATCACTTTTCCAAGCTGTTGAGACTGTCATAATTATTTTCCATTACTCTTATTTCTTTTCCCAACTTTTCTTCTTATGATTTTTAATTTCCTTTTTAAGCTCTTCCATAAGTTTTTTTTCTGAGCATGAGACCACCTCTAGTTTTACCCTGGAGTCTTGTCCATAGATGTTTTGACATTTTTATCCTCTTCTAAGTCTGTGTCTTAAGTCTTCCCTGTCAGCACAGTCAAATAATTGTTTTTGTTTTTGTTTTTATTTGCCCATTATGTTTATTTGGGAGGGGTTGCCTTTTTCCTTTTTAAAAAATTTAGATCTGTTTCTGTGGGGGAATGGGCACTGTCTCAGGTTTCTTGTTCCATGGACTGCTGGCCCTGTGTATTTGCCTGGTTTTGCACCGATGTTACCTTGAAACTTCTCAGGGACCCTTGTGTGGTAGGAAGTGGTTGATACTTCTGGAGGCTATAGGGACCTGGTGCTTAGCTGAGGTCCTAGTGGTTGAGATTGGTATATACTGAGAAATGGTGCAGCATTTCTATATTTCCCAAGGGCTATATATTGAATGAGGGTTTGGTTTTCAGAACTGCATTCAAAAAAAATCAAAATCAGAACAACCACTGCAGGTTCTCCTTTAGCTCAGAATAATCACAAACCCCGACTCTAATACAGAGGTTATGTAGCAAGTATTTGTGATAACTCCCAGAAATAAATAGCTGGGACCTCCAGGGATAAATCAAGGGGCCAATGGGGAAAATATAAACTGTTTCTGAGTTAATATTTCCCAATGTCTTTGAGTTCTCTCTTCAATTGCTCTTGAAGAAAATTCTAATATACCTTCAATGCTGTTTTAAAATATTTAAATGCTTTTTTTAATATTTTAGAACATGTTTTGTCAAATATCAAACTTTTTTTTCTTCCCTCTCATTTCCCCCCACTCATGGAAGGAAAGACTGAAGAAAAGAAAGAAGGATGGGAGGGAGAAAGAGAGAATGAAGAAAGAAGGGAGGGGAGAAAAAAATAGAAAACCCTTTGTATTATGTAAGTATAAACAAGGAAAACAAATTTCCATATTGGGAGCATCCAAAAATTCATTTCTCATGCTATGTATAAGCCCATTATCTCCTTGTCATGAGGTGAGCTATGTTCTTCATCAGTCTTCTGTAATCATAGTTGATTATTTCAAAGATCAAAGTTATTAATTTAGAATAGTTCATTTTTACAATACTGATATTATAATTGATCTCCTGGTTATGCTCACTTCACTGTATCAGTCCATACAAGTCTTCCAAGGCTTTTAGAGAAACCCTCATTATTTCTTATGCATGATAATGTTGCATTACTTTATATAACAAAACTATTTCTCAATTGGTGGGTATGTGTAATATTCTTCTCTAAAATATAATGTTCTCTGGGAGTAGATTTCTTGGGGGGCTTCTGGAGGCAGCCTTAGTTTCAGTTCAGTATAATCACCCCAAATGCAGCCAGGAGTTAAAGTCCAAATCTTTTATTGTCTCTTTCCAAGTCTTGGGCCTGGTTAGCTTTCTTAGAGGCTTATCTCTCTCCTTGGTTCTGAGAGCTCCTGCCACTAGTCCTTTGCTTCTGCCAGCTTAAGCCTCCATCCAGAACAAAGGTGAAAGATGGAATGAATCTGTCTCTTCCCCAAAAGCTGCTAATGGGCTTCTTCTTTCTGGTCCTGAGACCTCCTACATATATGCCCCACACTGAATATACACCAATCGTTATATCACTGGGAAACCATTATTTGTTGTAGGATTAAAACAATGCTAAATTAGATTTAACCATTGTCTGCTCAATTCCACTTAATACCTTGTTTCAATTTCTGGCCCATAACATTTCCTTGTAGGATCAGATCAATCATACTGACCAGGCTAAATTAGATAATTATTGTCTCTATCAATTCCACTGTCTTAGTACCTTGTAAGAATCCTCACAGGTATGCTCTTACTTTCAAGTTTTTTGTTCTTCAAAATGCTATAAATATTTTTGATATATAGGACCTTTTCCTTTTTGGGATACAGACTGAATAACAGAATTGCTGGGTCAAAGGGTATATATGGTTTAGTAATTTGGAGAGTATTATTCCAAATTACTTCCAACAAGGGTGGTGCTAATCCATAGTTCCAACAACATATATCAATGTACTTGCTTATCTTTAGTATCTCCAATATTTGTCATTCTCTTTTTTTGTCCCCTTTACCATTTTTTAAGATTATTGTTGGAATGAATATCCACATGGTTACCAACAGTTACTTTCTTTTTCTTTGGTGTTGTCTTCATTATCACTGCAGCCTAAATTGATCAGTACAAAGTACAGGCTGAAGAACCATAGGGGTACAGACAGATATCTGGAGCAGAAAAACAACCAGCGCATTACATTGACTAGGAATCAATATAGCTGCAACAGGATAGGATTAGGCATCATAGTATTCACACAGACTATTATTTCATGAAATCGCTGTGTAAAGAGAGAGACCAAGCCAAGAGCTGCTCTGAAATATCGACTACTAGGGAGATCAAGGTACAAGGCTAATCCCAACACACACACACGTATACACACACACACATACACATAAATGCATAAACACACACATTTTCTCCACTTATCTAAAGAGTCAATCTCAGTGAGTTTTAAGCTCTACCATTCTCTTTATTGTTTGCCTCAGCTATAAGCTAGGAAGCAATTTAGGGGCTGGCAGTGAGAAGATTTGATATGTGACAGATTTTTATGGTTATTTTATTTTAATGGACCATATGGCCATTAAAAAGTTATTGTCTAAAACTTATTAATGGAGCTTGTTGATTGAAAAACAACTTCTCCAATAAATTGAGAAAACATTTTTAAATTCAAAACTTCAATAAAGACCTCATTTCTAAAATATATAGAGAATTGATCCTAATTTAAAAGAATTCAAGCCATTTTCCAATAGATAATTTGACAAAGGACATGCACAAACAATTTTCAGATGAAAAAATTGAAACTATTTTCTAGTCATATGAAAAAATGTTCCAAATCACTATTGATCAGAGAAATGCAAATTAAGAGAATTCTGAGATACCACAATATACCTCTCAGATTGGCTAAGATAACAGGAAAATATAATGACAAATGTTGCAGAGGATGTGGAAAACTGGGACACATACATTATTGGTGGAACTGTGAACAGATCCAATCATTCGGGAGAGCAATTTGGAACAATGATCAAAAAGTTATCAAACTATGCATACCCTTTGATCCAGCAGGGTTTCTACTTGGTTTATATTCCAAAAAGATCTTAAAGGAGGGAAAGGAACCCACATGTGCAAAAAATGTGGCAGCCCTTTTAATAGTGGCTAGAAACCAGAAACTGAATGGATGCCCATCAGTTGGAGAATGGCTGAATAAATTATGATGTATTAATGTTATGGAGTATCATTGTTCTGTAAGAAATGACCAACAGAATGATTTCAGAGAAGCCTATGATGAACCAATGCTAAATGAAATGAGCAGAACCAGGAGATCATTATATAGGGCAACAAGAAGACTGTAAGATGATGAACTCTGATGAACATGGCTCTCTTCAACTTTTGTCCTTGAGGAGCTCACAATCTAATGGGGAGATAAATATGAAAACAACTACTTACAAACAAACTATATACAAAGCAAAAAGGATCATCAGAGGGAAGGCACTCAAATTAAAAGGAATTGAGAAGAAGCAGGTGGGATTTTGTTTGTGACTTGAAGGAAGCCAGGAAAGTAAAGAAAAGAAGAGATAAGGAGGAGAGCATTCCATGTATGAGGTACATTCAATGAGATGATTCAAATCAATTCCAATTGTTCAGTGATGAAGAAAGCCAACTACACCCAAAAAGATGACTGAGGGAGCTGAATGTGGACCACAACATAGCATTCTCACTCTTTTTGTTGTCCTTTGCTTGCATTTTGTCTTCTTTTCCAGATTTTTTTTCCTTCTTGATCTGATTTTTCTTTTGCAGCAAGATAATTGTATAAATAGGTATGCATAAATTGGATTTCACATATATTTTAACATATTTAACATGTATTATACTACCTGCCATCTAGGAGAGGGGGTGAGGGTAAGGAGGGGATAATTTGGAATGGACAGCTTTGCAAGGGTCAATGTTGAAAAATTACCCATGCATATTATTTAAAAAGCCCTTAATAAAATAAAGAAAATTGAAAAAGAAAAAGAAAAAAAGAAAAGAAAAGAAAACAACTTCCCAAATATGCTATGGGAATAAAATTTCAGACTGATATTCAGATCTTATTCCCTTACATCTGTGTTATATTAATGCCAGTGCCCAAGTGTCATGGAGAAGAAGGAGATAGTCTAAAAGCTCTAAAAAGGTAAGCCCCAACAGTAACCAAAAGGAATACCCCATTCTTTGGAAAAGTCAATGCTTATACATTGAATACCCTTTGATGAAACAAAAGCATTTCATAACCTATTTCCCCAACCTTCTTGTCTTCTTACACCTTACACTAGTCTCTCCTTTTCAAATCTCCTAACACTGGCCTCCTTTCTTTTTCTCAAACAAAACACTCCATTTCCCAATTTCAAGCATTTTCACTTGCTGTACCTCATACATGGAATGCTCTCTTCCTTATCTCTCCTTTTCTTGCCTTCCTTGGCTTCCTTCAAGTCACAAACAAAATCCCACCTACTACAGAAATCCTCAATTCCTTTTAATTCTGGTGCCTTCCCTATGATGATCCTATTTGCTTGGTATATAGCTTGTTTGTAAGTAGTTGTTTTCATATTTATCTCCCTATTAGATTGTGAGCTCCTCAAGGACAAAAACTGTGTTTTTTTCTGATCTTTTTTTTTGTTTGTTTTGTTTTGTTTTGTTTTGTTTATCTTTCCACATATCCCCACACCACAGTGTAGTGTATCTCCATAGAACACATAATAAGGTGCTAAATAAATATTTATTGACTAACTGATAGAATGAAGATATTGTCACCTGGTAATAAAAATATCTTCTCAGCTCACTAACTGATTAGTTAATTAATTTTCTTTAGGTGCTGGAAAAAAGGCAACAAGATGGATATGTAAAGTTATTGCTATGGCAATAACACAATTGAACATGATACCCCTGATATCTATCAGAAAGATTAATAAATATGAATAATTTTAAACAAATATATATAAATTCCAATGTCACAATGAAAAGTTCAGAATCACTAATAATGAGAGAAATATGGATTAGAACAACCCTACATCATCACCTCACATCCATGTTACTACTAAAGATATTAAAGGATGGGATAACTTATTGATGAGTAATCTTTGATTCCCTAAATCTCTAAATTATCTAACTTGGTTCAGCCATTCTGGGAAATAATTATGTAGAAATTAATATATTTTTCATAGCCATTGTCACTAGATCTTCTTCTTCTTCATCTTCCTCTTCTACTATTACTATTACTCCTAGTACTACTACTACTACCACTATCACTACTACTACTTTTACTACTACTACTGTTACTATTATTACTGTGTTGTTGTTTGATTGTGTCCAATTTTTCATGACCTTATGGATGACAGCAAACAAATGACAGATAGGATTTTCTTAGCAAAGACATTAGAGTTGTTTAATATTTTCTTCTCTAGTGGATCAAGGAAAACAGAGGTTAAGCGACTTGCTGAAGGTCACAAAACTCATAAGTATCTTAAATCAGATTAAAACTCAAGTCTTCCTGACTTTAGGTCCAAGATTCTATCCACTGAAATACCTAGCTATCTCTCCACTACTATACCACAATGAAATTGACAGCCAGAAAACACATCACAAATAATAATAATAACATATTTATAAGAAAAAAAATGGAAATAAATTATGTGTCCTTGATTTAGGAAGGACTGACCAAATTGCGGAATAAGAATTTATTACAATAGTATGGAACGTAAGGCATAGCAAATGTGAGGCACAGTGATGAAAACAATCAAAATATATATATATATTATATATATAAAACCAGTGATTATGACAATGTAACAAAAGTCAACATGGAAGGATAATAAAACTTTGCTCAAATGCAACAGTTAATATTATTATCACATCCAACTTAATAATGCCCCATTTCTCTCTGATAACAAATGATAAACTAAGATTTTTCAGGAAGAATAGTTGAAGTATGGAGGGAGATACTTTATAAGCCAGTTGATTTGGCATTTGTTGGGAAATGTTTGATATGCAAAAGAAAAAAATGGATTACTCTATCTTAAAAATGAAATCAAAGGATTTTGAAACTATGTATTTCAGAGGAATAAAGGATATCTATAGGGGAATCAAATAAAAATTAAGGAAAAATAAAAGGTTTTAAAAAAAGAAATTTAAAAAGCAATTAAAAAATTAAACAGAGTGGAGCAAAGCAATATAGGAAAGCTTTTGTCTCACTAAACTACAGCTTTTTCTTCCTTTCTCCCCCAATCTACACAATCCAGTGTAGATTGCCCACAGAGTCCACCTCAAAAAAAATGTAATTACTGTGCATGAAACATCTTGTGAGGAAGCTCTGAGAAAGGAAACAATTTGTATTTTTAATTTTTTTCTTTTTTTTAATTTGTATTTTTCATTTCTTTTTTTGTAATTAGTAGTAATGCCTTGAGGAAAATATTTTCTTATTCTTGGGAGTTTCTAGAAATTTTTTGATGGGCATATTTTGGGTTAACTAATCTTAGTATACTAGAATGTCAGAGTAAAAGGGACTCAAAGATCAAAGAATACAGCCCACAACTGCTGCAGTTTCCATTTTTAATATTCTGTGATCCTGTAATCTCTAATTCTTTTTCTTTAGACATTGTTATTTAAGTGCCAACTCAGTAAGGATTCCTGCTATTCTGCTCCCTTTCCTTTGTGTATCAAAGCTCTTTCTGACTTCTTTGCAACTTCCCCACATTAATTTCTCAGAACTCACTTAAGTTCTAGAAGCTTTGAATCCAGTGTCAAGTCCCATGTGTCAGACATAGCAATTCTCTATTCTCTCCCTTTGACTCACAGAAACCTTGGCTTTTCTGTGCAGCCAGTGCAGTCAGATAAAATAGCACATAGAGTCAAATGATGAGTCCTTTCTTCTCATTCAATTTGACACTCAGTCATTGGGCAGAGGCTGTGAAAGGAGGGGCTTCTGTCTCTGGGACTCCTCAAGTGGGCTCAGCCAGCATAGGCAGCAACCTCTAAACTGAAACGAACACAATCATTCTCCCTCTCTCTCCTTTCCTCTCTCTCTCTCTCTCTCTCTCCCTCTCTCTCTCTCTCTCTCTCTCTCTCTCTCTCTCTCTCTCTCTCTCTCTCTCTTTCTCTCCCTCTCTTCCTCCCTCCTCCCTCTTCTCTTTTCCTCTCTTTCTGTGTCTGTCTGTCTGTCTGTCTCCCCCTCTCCCCTTTCTCTTCCTCTTTCTGCCTCTCTCCATCTCCCTTTCCTTTTCTCCTCCCCTCTCTCTCTGTGTCTCTTTCTATCCTCTCTCCCCTGTCTGTGTCTGTCTGTCTGTCTCCCTCCTTTCCTCCCCCCTCTTTTCTTTCTCTCTTTCTCTCTGTTTCTCTGTGTCTCTGAATCTGTCTCTCTCTATGTGTCTTTCTCTCTGTCTCTTTCTCTCTTTATGTGTATCTCTCTGTGTCTCTGTGTCTCTGTTTCTCTTTTTTTCTTTCTCCCTCCCTCTTTTTTTTTTCTAACTTTACTTGAGAGATAATCAAAAAATCTGTCATCTATCAGGGATCCCTTTTTTATCTGCATAACAAGTCAGACATCAATGGATGATATAAAGAATTCTTCCTGGTCTTACCGGCTTATTCCAGAAGATCCCTACAGAAAATATTGGAATAGCACTGAGGACTACCTGACTTTCTTCTGTGGCCCCCGGAGAAGTCATTTATTCCTGCCCATGACAGTGGTGTATGCACTGATCTTTGTGGTTGGGGTCATTGGCAATCTCTTAGTATGCCTGGTGATTCTGAAACATCAGACTATGAAGACACCTACCAAGTATTACCTTTTCAGCCTGGCCATCTCAGACCTGTTGGTTCTGCTCTTCGGTATGCCATTAGAAATCTATGAAATGTGGTATAATTATCCATTTCTCTTTGGGCCTGTGGGTTGCTACTTCAAGACTGCTCTCTTTGAAACAGTGTGTTTCGCATCCATTCTGAGTGTGACCACAGTCAGTGTGGAACGGTATGTGGCCATCCTCCATCCCTTCAGAGCCAAGCTGGAGAGTACACGACGGCGGGCCCTGAGGATCCTTGTCATCCTCTGGGTCTTCTCTATCCTTTTTTCCTTGCCTAACACAGGCATACATGGCATCAAGGTTTATCATTTCCCCAATGGAACTTTGATCCCAGAATCAGCCATCTGCACTGTGGTCAGACCCATGTGGATCTACAACTTTATAATCCAAGTGACTTCTTTCCTCTTTTATGTCCTGCCCATGGCTGTCATGAGCATTCTCTACTATCTCATGGGATTGAGAGTGAGTATTTGCATTTTTTTTATCTCTCCAGGGGAACTGTTCTTCTCATTTCTCTTATAGGATTCATTCATTCATTTGTTCGACATCCATTCATTGTATTTGTTATAAAGAATAGTGGGGGGGGGGGGAGGAAGGGGAGGAATTCTGCTCTTTCCTACTTCTTCCTTACAGCTCTTTCTCTCTTGCTCTGACTACTTCTAACTGTTCAGTATACCAGCAGCTATTATAGTGTCATAGATTAAAACACAGGAGCAGAATTTCAGGTACAAAATCCCTTGACAAAAATTTCATGACATGCAGGTTGATTCTTTGATTTAAATGTCAGGTGAAAATGAAGGATAAGCATGTATGAAACTGCATTTGATATCGATTCTGTGGTATGTGTGTGCGTGTATGTGTGCAAAACAGGCAAAAAATGGAGAGTAAAGAAAAACAGAGATAGACAAATACAGTGACAGAGATTTAGACAAACACCAAAATAAAAAGAGACAGACAGAAAAGAGAAGACATATAAAGGGGAAGAAATAGAGAATGAAAAGAGATGGATCAAGGAAAGAAACAAGAGACAGACAAGGATTGATAATAAACTATAGAGTAATGAAGGAGAGAGAAAGAAATGGAGAAGAAAAGAGAGAGATAGACTGATAGATTAGATAGATAGTAGAGAGTAGATAAATAACTTTTAGAGAGTTGTATAAACAATGAGAGGAATATGGAGAAAAGTGGAACAATAGGGAAATATTGGCAGATGGGGCTAAGAGAGTTTGAGAGAGATAAAAAGGGCCAGAGAAAGACAGATGTAATAGTTGAAGAAGGAAAGAAAGAGACATCTTATAGTTAACATAGAAATGAAAATATTAAGAAATTAATTTATTCTTTCCTTTTTTCATGGTCATAGACTCATTTTCCTTTCCCTAATTTCCTTTTCCCAAACACTGATTTACAATTTTCTTTGTAGCAAAAATTTTCAGGAAGAAAATTCAAGCAAAGATTGATGCTCACAATCACATTTTTCTATTATGAGATATAGAATTTAAAAATGTATTACTGTAAAAAAAAAATCAAACCTCTGTAACCTCTTTTCTTTTTAATGAGCTGAGTTAAGTCACTGAGGAGAAATATTAAATGAGAAAAGGATGGGGTTTATCATATTTATGTTATGTGTTTTATTGAGATACCACAGATTCTATTATCTGACTTAATATGTTCCCTTTTCAGTTTGTCTTTAAGTGACATGAGTAACAAGTCCAACAACCAGGCCTGGGGATTGTGAGATTGGTCTCAATAGTATAATTCTCCTGGAGGTAAATGTCTAGGTATTGTCTAGACAGCAGGAAAGGGACCGAATAGACAGACTTCTGTTCTTTTAGCTTTTTCTTAGAATACACATTGATTCACTGAAAAATTACCCTGAAGAAGTAAATCACTGAGACTGTTCCATTCCTCCTCCTTCAAAACCAAAGTTAGGAAAGGCTAAATTTGAATAACTATATTGTGACTATAAGAAATTGTGGCAGCTTGGGTAAAAGACTCCCCTCTCTAGGACTCAATTTTCTGCTTTGTAAAATGTGTTATATGGTTTCAAAGATCTGTCCTCTAATGTTCTCTGTTCTAAGGTCCCTTCTATCTTTAAAATTCTATTCTCCTTCATATTCTAAGATCTGACATATAGTGTACATAGTAAGCACTTAATTCATATGTGTTAAATTTTCATTTTTAGTTAAATATCTTCAACAAATTGAACAGAGTTATGGAGCACATGCTGTTTACATGAAAGACAATTTGCTAAGGTCTGGGTACCAAACAATCAACAAGCATGGGGATTAAGTGCCTGCTATGTGTCAAATATATAAGCAAACAAACAAAAAGTTCTTCTTCACTATTAGTTAACATTACACTGTCTCCTTTGTTCTAATTATCTATAAGCTAAAAATGTTTTGTTGATGTTCATTCATCTCCAAATCTTCTTCATTGAGTTAAGACATGGGGATTAAGTGACTTGTCCAGAGTTACACAGCTAGTAAGTGTCTGAGACAAGATCTGAACTCACATCTTCTTAACTCCTTTGAGCCATCTGGCTGGCTCCTTTGCCGAAAATGTGGAAACTGACCAAAACTTTAATGGGAAATTCTCAAGTTGGAACTAGTTAACCACTTCTGAGAGATATTATATAGTGAACTCTGGCTCAGATTTATACAGGCCGGCAGACTTAGTCCTTGATCTCCTAGAGAAACAAGATAAGATTCACCTTCCCACTCCCTATGTGTTCAAAGAACAAGATACTGGAAGGAAACACGCTCAGAGCAAGGGCCACTTCCTAAAAATAGTGGGGGAAAGTTTCTTAGAAGGAAAAATCTGACATGAGTTCCCTTAGTTATTTCTCAGAGGAATCTCTCTACAGATAATTCTTATGTGTGTATATATACACACACACACACACACACACACACACACACACACACACACAGACACCTTCACACACATAAATTCCCACATATACACACACACATATATATAAATCATCAAAAATAATTTTATATGGCTAACACATAATAAAAATTTCTCTCGATTGAATCTTTTTTAAGTTTGATATCATCTGAGTCAATGATTACTACCTCTGCTTTTTCCTAATAAAATTCAACTCTTGATCATTGTTATCATTTGTGTATATCTCTTTTTTCCTACCCCTGATAACTCTTCTACTTTACTTCTTTCTACCTGTTAACTTGACTTGATATTACTTAACCTTCCAGCCACCCCCATCTTCAATCCCCTGTCTTCTCCCCCACGGTTTCCCTCCCTTTTTATCAAAGAGTTCCTACTATGGGTGAATTTTGAAGGTCATTTCCTTGCTACTTGGTCAGCTAGGTTACAATGAGGATAAGGCTGGACCTGGAGTCAAGTCCAGCCTTGATTGCAAACCTAGGCTCAGATACTTATTAGTGTGAAGTAATCAAGTAAATCAATCCTTTTTTTTGCTTCATTTTCCTTAACTATAAAATTAGTTGTTAAAAGGACAAAATGAGATAAATTTTAAAGATATATACCTTTTTAGCATTTGACAAAATCCAACATCCATTCCTACTAAAAACTCTTGAGAGTATAGGAATAAATGGACTATTCCTTAGAATAATCAGGAGCATATATTTAAGACCGTCAGTAAGCATAATATGCAATAGAAATAAACTGTAACCTTTCCAAGTAAGATCAGGAGTGAAACAAGGTTGCCCACTATCACCATTACTATTCAATATAGTACTAGAAATGCTAGCCTTGGCAATAAGAGCCGAGAAAGAGATTCAAGGAATTAGAGTAGGAAATGAGGAAATCAAACTATCACTCTTTGCAGATGACATAATGGTATACTTAGAGAACCCCACAGACTCTGCTAAAAAGCTATTAGAAATAATTCAGAATTTTAGCAAAGTGGCAGGATACAAAATAAATCCACATAAATCCTCAGCATTTTTATATATCACCAACAAAATGCAACAGCAAGAGATACAAAGAGAAATTCCATTCCAAACAAATGTTGAGAGTATAAAGTATTTGGGAATCCATCTACCAAAGAATAGTCAGGAATTATATGAGAAAAATTACAAAACACTTGCCAAAAAAATAAAGTCAGATTTAAATAACTGGAAAGACATTCAGTGCTCTTGGATAGGCCAAGCGAATATAATAAAGATGACAATACTCCCCAAACTAATCTATTTATTTAGTGCTATACCAATCAGACTCCCAAGAAACTATTTTAATGACCTAGAAAAAATAACAACAAAATTCATATGGAAGAATAAAAGGTCGAGAATTGCAAGGGAACTAATGAAAAAAAAAAAGTCAGAGGAAGGTGGTCTAAGTGTACCTGATCTAAAGCTATATTATATAGCAACAGTCACCAAAACCATTTGGTATTGGCTAAGAAATAGACCGGTAGATCAGTGGAACAAATTAGATACAAAGGACAAAAAAGGGTACATCTATAGCAATCTAATCTTTGACAAACCCAAAGATACCAACATTAGGGATAAAAATTCATTATTTGGAAAAAACTGTTGGGAAAACTGGAAATTAGTATGGCAGAAATTAGATATGGATCCACACTTAACACCATATACCAAGATAAGATCAAAATGGGTCCATGATTTAGGCATAAAGAATGAGATAATAAATAGATTAGAGAAACAGAAAATAGTTTACCTCTCAGACCTGTAGAGGAGGAAGGAATTTATGACCAGAGGAGAACTAGAGATCATTATTGATCACAAAATAGAAGATTTTGATTACATCAAACTAAAAAGTTTCTGTACAAACAATACTAATGCAAACAAGATTAGAAGGGAAGTAACAAATTGGGAAAATATTTTTAAAGTTAAAGGTTCTGACAAAGATCTCATTTCCAAAATATATAGAGAACTGACCCTAATTTATAAGAAATCAAACCATTCTCCAATTGATAAATGGTCAAAGGATATGAACAGACAATTCTCAGATGATGAAATTGAAACTATATCCACTCATATGAAAGAGTGTTCCAAATCACTACTGATCAGAGAAATGCAAATTAAGACAACTCTGTGATACCACTACACACCTGTCAGATTGGCTAAGATGACAGGAACAAATAATGATGAATGTTAGAGGGGATGTGGGAAAACTGGGACACTGATGCATTGTTGGTGGAGTTGTGAAAGAATCCAGCCATTCTGGAGAGCAATTTGGAACTATGCCCAAATAGTTATCAAATTGTGCATACCCTTTGACCCAGCATTGCTGTTATTGGGCTTATATCCCAAAGAAATACTAAAGAGCAGAAAGGGACCTGTATGTGCCAAAATGTTTGTGGCAGCTCTTTTGTTGTAGCTAGAAACTGGAAGATGAATGGATGTCCATCAATTGGAGAATGGTTGGGTAAATTATGGTATATGAAGGTTATGGAATATTATTGCTCTGTAAGAAATGACCAGCAGGAAGAATACAGAGAGACTTTGAGAGACTTACATGAACTGATACTGAGTGAAATGAATAGAACCAGAAGATCGCTGTACCCTTCAATGCTGTATGAAGATGTATTCTGATGGAAGTGGATATCTTCAACATAAAGAAGATCCAACTCACTTCCAGTTGATCAATGATGGACAGAAATAACTACACCCAGAGAAGGAACACTGGGAAGTGAATGTAAATTGTTAGCACTACTGTCTATCTACCCACGTTACTTATACCTTCGGAATCTAATACTTAATGTGCAACAAGAAAATGGTATTTACACACATATATTGTATCTAGGTTATATTGTAACACATGTAAAATGTATGGGATTGCCTGTCATTGGGGGGAGGGAGTGAAGGGGGGGGTTAATTTGGAAAAATAAATACAAGGGATAATATTATAAAAAAATTACTCATGCATATATACTGTGGAAAAAATTCAAAAAAAAAAGATATATGCCTTTTTTTATAAATACTGGTTATTACTGTCCTTATTACTTGTCCTGGGCTAACAGGGCTAACAGAGAATCAGACAATCAAATGGGCAGGCTGAATGTTCTTTCAATAGAGAACACAAAATGCCAGGGCTAGAAGGGATATCATCTCTTTTTTCCTTTTTTTCCAGGTACTTAGTACATGGCACGTAGTAGAGTATAATAAATATCAGATTAATTGATTTTAGAAAATGAGAACAAAAGATGTAAAAGAAAACAAAATCATCCATTGCTTAGAACAGTCCATAGAAGCACTTAACACATGTTTGATGACTACTTATCTAGTTCAACACATTCATTTTACAGACAAAAAAACAGACTAAGAATGGTAAGGTAGGACATCTGAGGGAGGAGATAGATAATTGCTTATGAACAATAAAGTCTGTAAGCATTTGTTTGCTTCCCTTACGTATATATATAATTCTTCCTCCTAGGATGTCAAAGCATCAGGGATGTGTCTTCTCTGAAATATATTAAAAATGGTTTTCATGTGGAATATTTCTTGGCTGAATGCTAGAAACACTGCCCAGTGTCTGGCCTTTCAAAGAAAGCCAATTATTTCAATTGTATAAAACTTTGTCTATGTCTCATTTTCCTTTATTATATAAAATAATTTCGCAAAGTTTTTTTTTCCCTTACTAGGCTGATACTTAATAATAGGTATTATGTCCTATGTGGGCCTCAGTTTTGCCATTCATAAAGTGAGGATTAAGAGTATGTGAATGCCAAAATCCTTAAACATTCTATGCTCCATATTCAAAGGTGCCTTCCAGATGTGGTATTCCATGTTCAAATAATAACATGGAATGTCAGAGCTGAAAAGCACTTTAGAACTAAAGATTAGAATTTCAGGTGGAAATCAAAATAGAATATAAAGTATTTGAGCTGGATGAAACAAAGGAAATCATAGATCTAGAATGTTGGAGCTGAAAATGGCTCATGATAATAAGAAATTAAATTAATATAATGCTTGCTATGTACCAAAGATCCTGGTAAGTGTTTTTACAATTATTATCTTGTTTGATCCTCAAGTTCCAAAATTAAAGATATAAAATAGAATGGGGGGAAAAAAACACTAGATATAAAATCAGGAGAGACACAGATTCAAATCCTGCTCTTCACCTTTACCTTTATATGACTATGTATAGATAATGCAATTAGTCTTCCTAAAACTTAATTTTTCAGTCATGTCTGATTCTCTTTAACTTCATTTGAGGTTTTCTTGGCAAAGATGCCAGAGTGTTTTGCCATTTCCCCCTAATGCTCATTTTACAGAACCAAACAGGGGTAAGTGTCCTGCCCAGGGTCACATTGTTCATAAATATCTCAAATTAGATTTGAACTCTAGTAAGTCACTCCAAGCCTGATATTTCTATCTACTTGTACCATCTAGGCTGCCCTAGAGCTATCTCAATTTGCTCATCTGTAAAATGGGAATAATAACACCTAATAGAACCAATCTCACAGGATCATTGTGGAGATAAATGAAAATAACAAATGTAAGACACTTTTAAAAACTTTCAAGAACTACACAAAAATTCATTAGCAAATCTAAGTAATAATTTCTGAGATCCTTTCCAGATTTAAATATTATGATATATGACTCCTATCTCTAATATTCTATGGTCTATGTTCTAAGGTCCTTTCTGGGGCTATTGTTCTATAATTCTGGTCATAACTGACCCAGCCTTTAGCCTCTTAGTAAGATGCCCAGATGGAGCATATAAATGACAGAGATAATAAGAGGGACATTGAATTAGAGTTGAAATGAATATGAGAATCCACTGAATATAGTATTCTCATTTTGTAAGTTTTATACATGAGAAACTCACCTAAAGCCACATAGGTAGTAAGAAACATGCAGGATTTGAATCCAGATCCTCTACCCACAACAAAGATCTGTTGTTTGACCATCTAAGTCTCACTCTACCCCACCATATAACACTCCCCTTTCTAATTTCTTCCTAATGCTTTTATTTCAGCTTCGGGGAGACCAATCACTTGAGGCTGAAGAAATGGCTGCAAATGTTCAGAGACCCTCCAGAAAATCAGTCACCAAAATGCTGTGTAAGTTGTCAGGCTCTGAACCAAGCAAAGACAAAAGAAGAATATGAAATGAAGAGGAAGAACTATTTGGCAGTGAGTAGGGATGGCATCCTTCATTAAGGAGAAATGCCTAAGTGTCATTCCTGGGCTACAAAATTTAACTTCCCAAAGCCAAGATAGAGAGATGTAGTTCAGTAACAGTTCATCTGAAAAATTCTGTGAAAGTTTTAGTGGACTACAACTCAATATGCTATTATATGATAGGTACTTCCCCATCAAAAAAAAAAAAAAATGAAAAGAACTAATATATTCTTAGGTACCTTAACAGAGGCATAGTGTCTAGCAGAGAACAGTAATAGGCCTCTTGTACTATTCCCTGGTCAGAACTAGCCTCAAGGATTGTGTTCACATTCTTGGGGACCATTCCGTCAGCTAGCATTTATTAAGCATAGTATGTTCCAGACACTAGACTAAACAGTACATTATAAGGAATATATTGGTAAGCTTATTGTAAATGTCTGGTCATCTCTAAGTTATCCTTCCAGGCCACCATCTCAACTCACTCTCCCAGCCAGACTCTCTCCTTCCAGCCTGCCGTCCCAACTCTGTCCCAGACTCGACTACTACCCAGACCCAATGCTGCCCTCTTTTATCCTCACAGAGATTGTAGTGAGAACTCAATGGGGCTTGGGGAAATACTTCAACCAATGAACTTGCTCCTCTTAAAGGTGTAAACTTGTTTTAAACACGTAAATTCCTCCTCAGAAATCCAAAGGTGTAAACTCCCCATAAAGGCCGGAACTAAAGGTGTGAATTCTGAACTAGAGAATTGCCCAGACAACCTGAGTTCTCACCTTGTAATCCTAACAGCTGATCATTTTGATAAAAGATGAGGGAATATATAAAAGAGGAAGAATGAAGTTGTGATGGATTTCAATATCATGACATCTTGTTATTTAGTCATAAACAACTCATCATAACCCCATTTAGAGGTTTCTTGGCAAAGGTGCTGAAGTGTTTTGCCATTTCCTTTTCTACTTCATTTTACAGATGAGAAAACTAAGGTAAAGAGGATTAAGTGATTTTCCCAGCATCACACAACTGATAAGTATCTAAGGCTAGTTTTGAACTTAGGAAAATGAATCTTCTTAACTCCAGGCTTAGTGCCCTATTCATAACTGCAATGTATCATACTATATAAGAACTATTTAAAAGAACTAAGAATATTTTTTCTTGGTGAAGACGTAGTGGGTATAAATTAACCATTTCTGCATATTTGAAGGTAAAAAGGACTTGGACTTTATTCTGCTTGGCCCTGAAAATCAGAATTAAGAACAACAGGGGAAAATTCCAGAGAGGCAAATTTAGGGTCAATATAAAAATTACTTATTTCTAACTATTAGAGCTGTTCAAAATTAAAATGGGCTGTGTCTCGAGATAATGAGTCACTATTCTCAATGAATAGGGTCAAATAAGTGCTAAATGACCACTTTCAAAAAAGTTGTTGGGGGAATTTTGTTCAGGTAAAGAATGGATTAGATGGACTACATAGGTACCTCACAATTCTATGATCCTGTCCTAAGGTTGGAATTGCTATAGTTTTTATTTATGGGTGGAAACCTCACATTAATGTTTTACATTCAGTGGTCTCTTACTTTAACATTCTAAGTTCTTTGTTCCAAAAAACAGCTAGATGGTATAGTGGATAGAACACTAGTCCTAAAGTCATGAAGATCTAAGTTCAAATTAAGCCTTACACACTTAGCAATGTGATCCTGGGCTAGTAATTTAACATTTCTTTGCTTCTGTTTTCTCATTGTAAGATGAGGATAATAACACCTACCTGCAAGGGCTATTATGAGAACCAAATGAAATAACAATTGTAAAGGGCTTAGCACAGTGTCTGGCACATAGTAAGTGTTATATAAATGTTAGTCATCGTTATTACAATCCCATTCTGCTCTGATATACTAGGTTCCCTAATTATCTTTGACTTGTCCTTTTAACTCTGACATTCCCTATGTTGTGACTCCTTTTCTTTGTTCTATAATTCAAGTAATAGAAAGTTTTATAGTCTTCCTAAATCCAAGGACCCAGTTCTAAATGTAGCATAGCCAAATATAAAAGCCACAGTAATAATCATATCTATGATATGCTTATGATGCTGAGAAAATAATATTTTTAAAACTCTTAATACATCAGTTACCAAATCTATAAAAAAAAGAAGAAGAATACATTATCTCCCAGAACTACTTTATCATCCTTTAATCACAAATACTTGAACATAACTATAGGTCTTTTGAGCTCTTCAAAATAGTTCAAAATAATTGATTACAGTGAAACTGTACACAAAGTTCTTGTGAGTCATAAACACTGTGAGCCTTTTATTATCAAACAAGAAATAGACATTCATATTGCTATCAGTTTAAAAATAAATGGATGGAGAACTGTCAAAAATTTAAAAATGAAATTGCTTTCTATAATCTCTCCACCAGTTTCTGTGTTCCGATTTGGAAATTTTATTAAGCCATAGAGGAAAAAGCAACAAGTAATAAAAAGGATTATAATGAGATAAGTAATATTAATCTAAAATATTAATTAGTTATTGTATGATATATAGATATGTGATATAATATTAATTTAATAAAATATATGTTCCAACAATATTCTATGAATTATTCAAAAATAGTTGATTTATATTATGTTCAAATGCTAGGCTATTAGAATTAGGAGGGCCTTAGACCATATTGCATAGCACTGCATAGCATTGAAAACTGAATATCAGTTCTAAAAGGGACGTTGGAGAAGCAGAACATAGAACATCCACTGGACAGAAAAATCTCTCAAATATAAAACATAGGTCAATTTCTTAGAATAATCATAGGTCTCATATAATAACTAGAGATATTTGTTCATTTTTTTAAATTTTCTTTCCCATTTCAATTCATCTGACCTTTTTCAACCTCCTTTTCATCAAACTATTCCAGTCATCTTGGTCTTGGTATTTGCTATCTGCTGGACTCCATTCCACATTGACCGACTCTTCTTTAGCTTTGTGGAAGAATGGACTGAATCTCTGGCATCAGTGTTCAACCTTATCCATGTGATATCAGGTAAGCTCAGTAACATTATTGATGTCATGTGTCCAACTTTTTTTTAACTTTCTTCTTACTTAAAATATTAGACTCTGGATAATCTATATTGGTTATTAACTATGAATTTGATTTTTGAAATATTGATAACCACTTGTCAGTATGACTGATTTCCTTTTTAATCCTTTCTTTTATTTTATGCATTTCACTGGAATTGAGATAGCCTTTTAAGACCTTGCCATACTTCCCTCAAGTTACTTTTGGACAAAGAATTAGGATATTTCATTTAACAGATGGCTTTTGTTCTAAGGAGCCACTAGAAATTATTGATAGCAATGCACATTTTCCCAAATGCATTCCATCTCATTCCCTTCTTTTTATTTAATTCTATATGTAACTCACTGTCCAGATTCAATGCCTGTCCCAGATATACATACTGATGTACTAACATGATGGATTAGCCATTGGAGTGCATGTCAAAGTCTAAAAAAAGAAATCAGTCTGAATTATAGTTTTTCCTGTGTATTTTGTATTGCTAGACTTATCTCTTTTGTGTAATCATCGTTCTCACTGAGGAAACCCTTTAATATTCTACTTTTGAGAAATTACAATATCTTTTACAAATAGGAACATCTAAAGAATCTCTCCAACTACAGGAAATCCCTCTTGGGAAAGGGGTTTCCAAATTTTATTATTCACTCATAAGGAATATGAAATGGAATCATCTAGAGCAGGGCTGTGTTTAGAAAATGAAGCAGGAATCCTTTGTCTTAAATTGTTTTTTAGGTTACCTCAGCAGGAGTTTGTGGTCACTTATTCCCTGAAAATGGAAGTTTCCAATGAAAGATTTCAATACATCTATAACAAGAAGAACACACCTCTCTCTTCCTCTAAAGCTTAATTTACTATTTCTACCCTGGGAATTTGTACATTAATTAACTAAATGAAGATCAAAAAGAGCAACTTGACTAGTGAGAGCCAATAAGCTCAAGTCAAGTTCCTGAAGGGGCTCCCTTTCATCTCTTTCTCTTTGATCTCTAGGTTTATGGTTGGTAGCTTTGATTGGATCATTTTGTCATCTCAGTTAGAGTCGGGTACAATGAATTATCCCTTTCTCAGTGAGATCACAGTAATAAGGCATTAGTGTATTCAATTAAAGGGCTAAATTCTCCTTATGGCCAGTTCATATCACAGGCATTCAGAGTGGCCACACCATCTCAACAGATGGGATAAACTAAGTTGAGGGTAACCAATGGGCCCAAACCTGCTGGTAAGTTAGGGGGACCAAGCATGGGAAGACTGAGTAAGCAAATTACAGCTTTTTTTTGTAAAGACCATGAAGAATCAAAGACATCAAAGTTATCCTTTGCATCTTACAACATTGCCAATTTCCTGGCTTTGGTCTTGCCACTGGATTTGCAATAACTCTGGAAGAGACGGTGAGGTGCATGACTTTGTGCAATTCTGCCTCAATTAAATCCAGTTCACATGCAAGATATTACCCATGATGTCATTGGTTCTCTTCTAAATGAAGGGAAAACAAGCAATAATCACAGTATTCTGTGCTTTTAAATTTTTTCGTTGGCTTCCTGTTATCAGATGAATAACATATAAATGTCTTGATATTCAAAGCTTCCCATAACTTAGGACCATTTCACTTTTCCACCTTTTTCTCATGTGACCTCATTCCACATACTCCACATTCCAGACAAATTCTTCCCATCACCACCTGACTTTGTCTTTGCTCAAACTACTCAAATTCCCTTGCTCTTGGAATGTCTTTCCATTCCCCTTCTACTTGAAATCCTCCCCATTCTTCTAGATATAGTTCAAGTGTTTATTCCGTGAAACATTTAGCAAAATCCTCTCCAATTTTCATTTGGAATTATTTTGACTACCTTGATCTTCATATAACCCATTGTGTTTCTGACTCATTTATCCATGTTCCACACCATATTATAAATGTTTTTGTTATTATCAAGTATAGATTATTATATGGCCAGCAAAATATGCAAATGCTCAGAAGAATTAAAAAACTGAGTATCACAGAGAAGTGCATGGTGGGTTTGACTAGGGTATAGTGAACAGCCAATGAGAAAGGCTAAAGAAGAGCAGGAAAAATCAAAGAATTATACAATAGGAAGAAAAGATGGGTTAATCGGATGGCAAAAATGGGGGATTGCAGAGAGACGGCCATAGTGTTCCATTAGTGTTACTATGATGTCTGGAGAAAGAGAGTCAGGCTTCCAGCATGTGAGGTAGATCCCTAAGGTTGAACATATGGCTGGATGTTTATTAGTTGTATAAACTTGGGCAAGTCATCTAATCTTGTTAAGCCTCAGTTTTCTCATCAGTACAATTCAAAGGTCTGACTAGATGCTTTATAAGAAACTCTAAATCTACAATCTTAAAACATAAGTAAGAGTAGCTAGGTAATACTGTTGAGTCAGTAAGACCTGAGTTCAAATCTAGTCTCAGAACCTTACTAGTTGTGTGATCCTAGGTAAGTCACAATCCATTACCTCAGTTTTCTTACTTGTAATAGAGAAGGAAATGGCACACCACTCCAGTATCTTTGCCAATAAAACTCCAAATGGGATCACAAAGGGTTATACATTACTAAAACACATGAGCAACAACAATTTTTAAAAATGGATGAGTGTCTCAGGATTGGCAGATATGAAAAAGGTGCAACCTGTACCACTGGAGGTAACTCATGAATGGATGATATCAGAGATTCAAATATATCCATTATGTTCCATGTTCCATAATAATAACTGCCTCTCTTTCATCTTCCTCTGATGTGTCATCATAGCCTAAAGGGGAACCCGAGTTCTCCAGTTATGATAATGGAGCAAAAGCCCTGGTAGCTACTTCTAAGCATGAAATACTTTGAGTCCAAGTTCAGTGATAAACTAGGTATTTGTTATGTAAGGAATAGCCTAGTGTTTAGGAGACATTCATATTCAGAAAGCTGATCACAAAGTGAGAAATTCTGTTAGGCTGTTATTACTCTATTAGGGCAAATGAGCCTTGTAAGTTACCTCAATGAAGAGAGGACTTGCACAGATGAAATCATTGGTCCTGGAAGTATTGTGGTAATAAAAGTTCATCTTTATGTAGGACTTTATGTATCCTTTTGAGATATGTCATGCAGGGATTATTGTCCCCATTTTATAGATGAGGGAACTGAAGCCTAGACAGGTGAAATACACAATTAGTAATCATTGGAGTAAAATAAGTGTGAGAATTAACATCAGATTTTCTGATTAGTGTAATTTCAGGGTACAGTCTTTATCTTTTCATCTTTGTGTGTTCCAGAATCACTTATACATTGTGTATGCTTTATGAATAGCTGTTGAATAAAATTAAAATACTTTTCTGAGATAATCACATGACAATTACCTTTCTTTCTTTCCCTTTCCATCTTTTGTTCTTTCTGACGATGTCTCTAGGTGTTTTCTTCTACCTGAGTTCTGCTGTGAACCCCATCATCTACAACTTGCTCTCTCACCGATTCCGTGCAGCCTTCGTAAATGTGATCTCTCCCTTGTGTAAGCACTGGCACTCAAAGCCCTCGCTAAGTGACCACTCTACTCATCAGCACATCTTCCTGCATCAGGAGTGCCATCTTGTGAATGAAGATGCTGATTCCACATTTTCTCACAGAACATCAATCCACAGCTCTCATATGTCCACTACACTCTGAACTCCACAACCAAAGGTGGAATCTATGACTTTTGAGAAGCCACATACCCAGGTGCCATGATCTTTATAACATTTAGAACTCAGTATTAAGGAGTTCAATACTTACCATAAAGTTATATTTGATTTCCTGTTGCCTTCTCCTTTGAAAATGCTATCTTTTATATGAGAAGATGGTTATTCTTTAATAAAGTAATGTGTTAAATCCATTAGTGGGGATGGGCAGCAGAGAACCATCAACACTCTTTAATTAGTCATTCAATAGCTAGGGCTGGTCCTGCAAATAATTTGTATGATTCAAACAGGCAAAGGTATGAGTTACCTGGTCAAAAATCTCACTCCCAGTTCCAGGTATTTATCATCCTCGTTTCATCCCTCAGATTTCAGTTTTCATGAAGCTCATATTCAGATGGAAATATCTCTGAAGAAGATTGTAACTTAAAATTACAGATAAAATTTTGAAGATCTATTAAGTTTTAGCCAAAATTGGACCCACAAAGACAAAAAGATAAGGGAGACAGGATACTAGGCAGATGAAATAATGGAGAGAAGAAAGTGACATTGAGAGAACTAAGGGTGCAAAAGATAAATTAGTGTGTGGGGATAATGAAATAATGGAAAGAGCCTTAGGCTAAGCAACCAGAGAACTATGTTAAAATCTCATTTCTAATGTTTACTGTTTTTGTGATGTTAGATAACTCATTTCATCTCTACAAGTGTCAGTTTATTCTTCTGAAAAATGGGAGGAAAAAATAGTCTATTGTCTATATCACAGGGATGTCAGAATCAAATGAGATAATATATGCATTTTTTATAAAAAGCTTTGTAATCCTTAAAGTGCTAGAAAAATGAGCACTACTCTACTACTTTTTTTTTTTTTGCAAGTTTTAGATGTCTCCCTGGGTTTCCCAGCAACCAGCCTAAGACCCAAAGCAGACAGTTTTGTCTGTTTGTGCTCAGGGAGGATGGTTTCTCCTAATGAATTCCCTATCACTCTGTGTCATCTGTGGTCAGAGGACAATACTGATTGATATAAGTAGTTCTCAAACTTAAAAGGCCTGAGTTCTAGTATCATCTCTTCACTTACTATTTGATTCTGAAAAATTCATTCAGTTTCTCTACATGTAAAATGGGGTGTGTGGAAAGAGAGCAAAGTAATAATCTCTCAGAGCTCTTCTGTCTTCAAATCCTAAGCCATGAGAGGAATTCAGGGATCTACTGTGCCTGTTTACATCCCGAAAGACAACAGGCATTATTGAACCTGGCCATAGACTGCAAGTTGAACTGATCTAATGATGTTTCTGCAACCCATTTAGGGTCTTGAGAAGCCCCATTCAGGAGAGGAGAAGGCCCTCACTATAGTGAGTTATCAATATTTATGGACATCTATTAGATACCTGCTGGAAACAAGTCATTCTCAACATCCAGTTGCTATCTCTCCGCTGAAGATTTTTCATGAATAGAGTAAAACCCCTTAAAGAAATAGGAGATTTGATAATAGTCTTCATCACTCCCTGATTCCCTTATCCCATATCACTCATTTCACTAAATTACAATCAAATCTTCATGCCCCATAATTTTTTGAAAACAGAGTATGAAGATTGTCTACTGTCTTCATTTTGTTGTTGTTGTTGTTAACAATTGAGTCTAAAGTTTCCTTGTTTTCAATTCTTATTATTGAAAATCTTTCTGAAAGGTTTAAGTCACTTCCTTCACTAACTAAAGCTGCTTAGATAGTTTCCTTCGGCCATGAGATCATACAAGGCCCCATTCTGATCATTCTGAGGTCCTTGTGTACAGCTAATGATAAGTATGGAGAAGTCAAAAGATATTGACAAATATGTATTAAATGAATATGTATTAAATCCACGATGCTCTGCGAAATTGCCTTCTTCTTTCCCATAAAGTCTATGGTCTTGACTGGCATTCCAAATGTTATTGGCATCCTTCTCCTAAAAACAAAATTCAAAGAACAGGAAAGTTAGAAAGATAAGTTGAATAAAATTAGAGTAGACTAATATATGAATTCACATTTATGTAAAACTTCATTCTTTTATTCAAAAATCAATGGTACAAATACATGTAATTTGTAAGAACATGTAATTAGGCAACAATAGGTATACAAAAACTCTAAACTTTTACTTAGTTCAGGCACAGAGAAATTAGCAAGAAGTTCTTGTAGGTCCTCCCCCCCTCAATGTTGAAAAAACTAATTCAAGCTCAGTTTGACTTAATAACATGATGGAGGTGATAACTATTTTTCTCTACCTTTGTCAGATCCAATCTAGAGTATCATATTCGGTTCTGGAGACCACATTTTAGGAAGTATGTTGGAGGATCTTGAGAAGGGTATCCAGTAGTAAACTGAAAATCAAAGCAAAAGAGGATTTACAGAAGGGATTAGCAGAGCATTTGCAGGGCGGAGAGAGATAATGTTAGCTGTCTTCACATATTTGAAGGGCTATTATGTAAAAAGGTTATTCCTCATCAGCAAGCCTATGGCCAATAGAGGCCCCAGGGAAATGGCATATAGAGGCAGATTTTGGGTCCATATAAACAAAAAGTTCTGAAAAGTTATAACTTTTTCAAATCATAATAGGTTGCCTTTGGAGGAAGTAAGTTCACTACCATTAGAATTCTTTAAATGGAAATTGAATGACCACTTGCTGAAAATGTTATAGATGAATTTACTGTTCAGCTAAGCATTGATCTCCAAATTTGATTCCAACTTAGATTCTATGATTCTGAAGCAGATCATTTGAACACAGAATGGGAAGTTAATAAGGATTCCCTGTATGGACACTCTTGGTGAATCACTCCTACCAAGTACCCAGAACAGGACTCTCTGCACATGTTATATTTATTTTTGTCCTCATGGAACTTACTCCTTTTTTAAATTTTATCTTAATTTTATTTATCTACATATATGTTATATTTATTTATATATATATATATATATATATATATATTTCCACATGGATCATGTTGGGACAGGAAAATCAGAACAAAAAGGGAAAAAAAAGTGAGGAAAAAAAAACAAAACAGAAGAAAAACAAAAGCTGAAAATAGTGTGCTTCAATCTTCATTTAGTTTCCATAGGTGTCTCTCTGGATGTGGATGGCATTTTCTATCCAAAGTTTATTGGAATTATCTTCAATCACTGAATTGCTGAGAAGAACCAAGTCTATCATAGTTAATCATCACACAATTTTCTTGTAGCTATGTACAATGTTTTCCTAGTTCTGCTCACTTTAGTCAGCATGAGTTCATTTAAATCTTTCCAGACTTTCTAACATCAGCCTGTTCATCATTTTTATAGAACAATAATATTCCCTTACTTTCACATACTATAACTTATTCATCTATTCCCCAATTGATGGGCATCCACTTACTTTCCAGTTCTTTGCCACCACAAAAAAAAAATAGCTGCTACAAATATTTTTGCACGTGTGGGTCTTTTCCTCATTTATGATTCTTTGGGATACAGCCCCAGGCATGGCATTGCTGGATCAAATGCTATGCACAATTTTATAGCCCTTTGGGCATAGTTCCAAATTGCTCTTCAGAATGGTTGGAACATTTCACAATTCCACCAACACAATCCCTCCAACATTTATCATTGTTTTTTCCTGTCACCAATATGATAGATATCAGTTGGTATCTCAGAGATGTATTAATTTTCATTTCTCTGATCAATAGTGATTTAGGGAATTTTTCATATGACTATAGATGGCTTTGATTTCTTCATCTGAAAATTGCCTATTCATATCATTTGACCATTTATCAATTGGGGAATGACTTGTATTCTTATCAATGTGAGTCACTTTCTCTATGTATTTTAGAAATGATGCTTTTATCAGAGGCACTAGCTGTAAAAATTATTTCCCATCTTCCTGTTTCCCTTCTAATCTTGGCTATATTGCTTTTATTTTTGCAAATGCTTTTTTAAATTTAATGTAATCAAAATTATCCATTTTGCATTTCATAATGATCTTTAGTTCTTCTTTGATCATAAATTCCTCCCTTTTCCAAATATTTGATAGATATACTATCCCTTGCTCTCTTATTGTACTTATAGTATCACCTTTTACACCTAAATGTTGTACCTATTTATTTTGATCTCATTTTGGTATGGGGTATGAGATGTTGATCTGTGGTTAGTTTCTGACATACAGTTTTCCTGGGTTTCCAGAAATTTTTGTCAAATAGCAAGTTCTTATCCCACAAGTTGGAGTTTGTGAGTTTATCAAATAGTAGATTACTATAGTCATTGATTATTGTGTCTATTCTACTTATCTACCACTCTATTTCTTAGCCAGTACCAGATAATTTTGATGGCTGGAACTAGTACTGCCAAATTACAAGCCTTTGCATATTTTTTCATTAATTCTCTTGATATTCTTTTTTCTTCTTTTTTTAATTAATTTTATAACTTTTTTGACAGTACATATGCATAGGTATTTTTTTATATAACATTATCACTCGTACTCCCTTCTGTTCCGAATTTTTCCCTTCCTTCCCTCACCCTCTCCCCTAGATGACAGGCATTCCCTTATATATTAAATATCTTATAGTATATCCTAGGTACATTATATATGTGCAGAACCGAATTTTGTTGTTGTTGTTGTTGTTGTTGCAAAGGAAGAATTGTATTTGGAAGGTAAAAATAATCTGAAAAGAAAAACAAAAAACAAAAAACAAAATGCTCACAGTTTACACTCATTTCCCAGTGTTCCTTTTCTGGGTGTAGCTGATTCTGTCTATCATTGATCATTTGGAATTGAATTAGCTCTTCTCTATGTTGAAGATATCCACTTCCATCAGAATACATTGTCATACAGTATCATTGTTGAAGTGTATAATGATCTCCTATTTCTGCTCATTTCACTCAGCGTCAGTTGATTAAGTCTCTCCAGGCCTCTCTGTATTCTTCCTGTTGGTCATTTCTTACAGAACAATAATATTCCATAACATTCATATACCATAATTTACCCAACCATTCTCCAATTGATGGACATCCATTTATTTTCCAGTTTCTAGCCACTACAAAAAGGGCTGCCACAAACATTTTGGCACAAACAGGTCCCTTTCCCCTCTTTAGTATTTCTTTGGGATATAAGCCCAGTAGCAGCACTGCTGGATCAAAAGGTATGCACATTTTGATAACTTTTTGGGCATAATTCCAGATTTCTCTCCAGAATGGTTGGATTCTTTCACAATTCCACCAACAATGCATCAGTGTCCCAGTTTTCCCACAACTCCTCCAACATTCATCATTATTTGTTCCTGCCATCTTAGCCAATCTTACAGGTGTGTAGTGGTATCACAGAGTTGTCTTAATTTGCATTTCTCTGATCAATAGTGATTTGGAACACTTTCATATGAGTGGAAATAGTTTTAATTTCATCATCTGAAAATTGTCTGTTCATATCCTTTGACCATTTATCAATTGGAGAATGGCTTGATTTCTTATAAATTAAAGTCAATTGTATATGTTGGAGATGAGGCCTTTATCAGAACCTTTAACTGTAAAAATGTTTTCCCAATTTGTTAATTCCCTTCTAATCTTGTTTGCATTAGTTTTGTTAGTACAAAAGCTTTTAAATTTGATGTAATCAAAATTTTCTATTTTGTGATCAATAATGATCTCTAGCTCTCCTTTGGAAACAAATTCATTCCTCCTCCACAAGTCTGAGAGGTAAACTATCCTATGTTCCTGTAATTTATTTATGATCTCACTCTTTATGCCTAAATCTTGGACCCATTTTGATCTTATCTTAGTATGTGGTGTTAAATGTGGGTCCATGCCTAGTTTCTGCCATACTAATTTCCAGTTTTCCCAGCAGTTTCTGTCAAATAATGAATTCTTATCCCAAAAGTTGGGATCTTTGGGTTTGTCAAACACTAGATTGCTATTTTTATTCACTATTTTGCCCTATGAACCTAACCTATTCCCCTGATCAACTAGTCTATTTCTTAGCCAATACCAAAAGGTTTTAGGGACTGTTGCTTTATAATATAGTTCTAGATCAGGTACAGCTAGACCACCTTCATTTTTTTTTTTCATTACTTCCCTTGAAATTCTTGACCTTTTGTTGTTCCATATGAATTCTGTTGTTATTTTTTCTAGGTCATTAAAATAGTTTCTTGGGAGTCTGATTGGTATAGCACTAAATAAATAAATTCGTTTAGGGAGTATTGTCATCTTAATTATATTCGCTTGGCCTATCCAAGAGCACTCAATGTCTTTCCAATTACTTAAATCTGATTTTATTTTTGTGACAAGTGTTTCATAATTTTGCCCATATAATTCCTAACTTTCCTTTGGTAGATATAGTCCCAAATTTATACTATCGACAGTTATTTTGAATGGAATTTCTCTTTGTATCTCTTGCTCTTGGATTGTGTTGGTAATATATAAAAATGTTGAGGATTTATGTGCATTTATTTGGTATCCTGCAATTTTGCTAAAGTTCTGAATTATTTCTAATAGCTTTTTAGCAGAGATTCCCTTGATATCCTTGACCTTTTCTTTTGCCAGATGAATTTTGTTATTTTTTCCTAGATCTATAAAATAATTTTCTGGCAGTTTGCTATGGCACTGAATAATTAGACTAATTTAGTTGCACAAAACCTATATTAAATACTTATATCAGCAGCAGAAACACGTTCCAGTTTCATAGCCCTGGTTAAGTTAAGGCCTGTTTCTTCATCTTCAAAATGTGAATATACTTGCCTTATAACAGTTAAAACCATTTCAGAAAATGTACATAAAGAACCTGGCAGTTTTAATGGTGCAGTGGGCAGAGTGTTAGATTTATAATCAGAAAGATTTGTCTTCCTGAGCTCAAATCTGGCCTCAGACACTTATCAGCTATGTGACCCTGAGCAATTCACTTAACCTTGTTTGCCTCACTTCACTTCAGTATTTTTGTCAAGAAAATTCCAAATGGGGTCATGATGAATCAGATACAAATGAAAAATGATCAAACAAAAGAACATGCCATGTAACATGCTAAAGAAATATAAAATCCTTTAAGGATATGAATTGTTTTTGATGTTGTGATTGTTGTTATTATTGATACCTGAGTTTTAATTGGCCAAATTCATTTTAGTCTCCTTTTCAAAGTGATGAACTTTCATGTGCATCAATCTGGCATGCATGCATGCATATAAAATTGTAAATTTCCAGAAGCTTGTGTCATTTCTCTGTAAATTATATGATCTAGTTGTAAAATAAACATTTTCTCTCTGTGTGATAATTACAGATCACAGAAAATTGTGATTATTTAGTTCATTGAAAAATATAGACACCCAACAAGATCATTGGCACAGAGACATCCTATTAACTATGGTTTGGTAATTATCCTGGAGGGAAAATGTTACCCTGGATGTTGTACATGAATATCTGCTTTCAGAAGAGCAAAAAAATCCTTTTGTATGTATTCCCCCTGTACTCATGCTTACTTACAGAAATTATTCTTTAAACTTATTGTGTTTCTATAAATCTGTTATAAAGATCAAATGAAATAATATATGTAAAGTGTTTACATACCTTAAAGAACTGTGTAAATGCTAGTCATTGTTGTTGTTGTCTATTTGTTATAATATTAAAGATACCTTCCCCAAAAGTAAGTGAAAAGCCAAGTTTCTGCTCATATTTCATCACTTGAATGTTAGCTGTTATCTTTTTTTAGGGGACCTACTTTACTGCATGAATAAGACCCATAATTATTGTAATCTCCTAAATGTAAGCTCCTAAGAGCTTGCCTTGCTTCATCATCTGTCCTCCTTAGTGCTCATCATAATATTTTCCATATAGTAGCATTTAATGAATATTTAATGCATTAAATTTGATAAATTGAATTATATAAATATGTATTATTTCCCTTTATTTGATCACAAGCTTCTTGAAGGCAGAGACTGTTTTACTTGGCTTGTTCTAGTCCAGCGCCCTAAACAAAGTACAAATTTAATAAATTATTGTCATCTAGCTGAAGAAGTATTACTTTTTGTATTTTATCTTTCTGTGTTAAAATATGTATATTGTAATATGCAAGTTTATTAATTTGTTCTAGTAATAGAAAAGATCTGTTTGATTTAGTGAGAAGCGCAAATAAAAAAGAACTTTTAAAAATGCAATTATATTGTTTTCAAATGAATTCTGCAAATCAAATTCCATTAACAAGATAGCTAGTATTATTCTTAAGGAACCTGCTTTAATGTGGCAACAAGAATAATAAATGGATGTCATTATTATTAATATAGCTAGGTGGTACAGTGCATAAGGTGCCAGACTTGGAGTCAAGAACTAAGTCCAAGTATTGTCTCAGACACAGTATGAGCTGAAGCAAATCACTTAACCTTTCAATGCCTCAATTTCCTCATTTGTAAAATTTGTTGTTCAGTAGTTTCAGTTGTATGGGGTTTTCTTCACAGAGATACTGGAGATGAAGAAACTGAGGCAAACAAAGTAAACAACTTACCTCAAGTCATACAGTTAGGAAGGATATGAGGACAGACTTGAACTCAAGTTTCCCTGACTCCATGCCAGGTGCTCTATCCACTGCCCCATCCAGATGTCTCACCTAGACTCTATGTACATCAGGAAGAGCTGAGAAATGTATTAAACACATAACCTTGGGCAAGTCATTTAATGCTATTTGCCTTAGTTTCTTTCTCTCTAAATTGAGCTGGAAAAGGAAAGATTCTAATATCTTTGCCAAGAAAACTTCTAAAAAGAATGATGGAGATCCAGACATAACTAAAATAACTACACAATAAAAATTATGGCTAAAAAGAAAAACAGGTGATCATCAGTACCTGGCTCAACACCCAACGTAACATCTGTTTCATTCACATCAGAACTCTTAAGTTTTTAAAAGTTATTTTCTTTACAGTACTGTTCTTATTGAGTAAATTGTCCTATCTCTGCTAACTTCACTTTGTACCTGTTAAATTTTCCCAACTTCACTATAACCATCATTTTTTCCAATACAATAATAGGTTATTACATTCATATAGTCAATAATAAGTATTTATTAAACATTTATTATATGCCGGACATTATTCTACAAATATAAGCAAAAGAAAAGGCATCTTTTAACCTTAAGGAGCCTCCATTTTTTAAAAGGAATTGCCTTCCTTTTCCAAACTGTTGACTCTTTCTTGCATATCTCTCATTTCTTTTCTCATTTTTTCTTCTATGTCTCTTATTTGCCTTTTAAAATTTTTTATGAGCACTTCCAAGAAGCTTCTTTGGGCTTGAGATCAATTCATATCACTCTTTGATATTTCCTCTGTGGACATTTTGTCCTCGTCTGAGTTAGTATTTTGGTCTTCCTTGTCATCATAGTAGCTTTTTATGGACAAGGTTCTTTTCTGTTTCTTGCTCATTTTCTTTCCTTTTCTTTTGATATGTCCTCTTTCTTTATTTTTATGGTCTACTTCTGCTCCTAGGGCAAAAGGGGCACTATCCCAAGCTTTCTGTACAGTTCTGAGCCTTGGCTTTGAGCACAGGGATCTCTTGTGTTTGCAGTAAGTCTGCTCTTTCAAGGAAACAGCCTGGTTTCCCAGAGTTTGCTTTCTGAGCTGGGACTGGGGACAGATGTACTGGTTTAGTCCATTAATGAGGCAGGACCAAAGGCCTCAATTGCTGATCTGCTGTGATTATGACCCTTTTTCTGGCTTTCTCAGACTCTAAGCTGGGCTGAACACCCCTTTCACCCAATTGAAACTTACTTGTCTTGAAGTTTCTCCAATCTGTCTTGAACCAGATAATGATTGTATTCCATCATGTTGGGGGACTTAGTTTCATGTGAGGTTTTTGAGGTAAACTGGAAGAGCTCAAGCAGCTTCCTGGCTTAACTCTGCCATCTTGGCTCCACCCCCAGAACATAGGAGCCTCCATTTTAATACAAGAATACTACATGCAAAAGAAAGCCAGAAAGCAAGATATGGGAATAGGGGTAGTTTCCTGGCATTCAAAAGGAAGGGAATATTGACAGCATTCAGAGTAAAAAACACAAGTGAAAAATAAATTAAAGATGACAAACTCAAAGTAGAGTTTCCAAGAGGTTCTTACCAAACATCTCCTGTCCTGTTCAATATACTTGGTTTTAATTATTTCTAATATTATTTTGACATCATGAATTATAAAGGTGATTTGAGGACATGTTTCCTATTTGTTTATCCTAAATATCAAATTTACTAATTATTATTGACTCTGGGCCTATGTTTCCTCTTCTTTAAACTTATTTAAATATTTAGACTAAATATTCTCTAAGATCCTTTCCAGTTCTAAATTTTTTGAGCATTTTGCCAAGTGGAAGAAATCAGAGCAACAGGAAAGCTGGAAAAAGAAGATGGATATTCTGAGACAGATAAGGCATAACTCTAACTTGGGTCTCAAAATGAATTGGACTGGACTGACTTTTGAGATTCCTTTTAGTTATATCATTATGCCCATTGATAGGGGAATGGTTATATAAATTGTGGTATATAAAGGTAATGTAATATTACTATGCTATAAGAAATCATAAATATAAAGACTTCAGAGAAATATATAAAGACTTATCTGAAGTGCTCCAAAATGAAGTAAGCAGAACCAGAATAATTATGTAAGTAATGGTTACTATGATTTAAATAGAAAGATATTAAAAATCAGCATAGAATCTTGTGTAATTATAATTACTAAGTTTAAACCAGAGGAAAATATCAGAAAATTCCCTCTATTCATCCTTTACAGTGATAAAAGATGATGGTGAAAAAAACCACTATCTAAAAACTGTAAGAGTTAGTTCATTTTGCTGAACTGTTTTCTTTTCCTCTTTTTTATTCTTAGCTACAAAAAATGAGTTTCTGAGTAGAATGGGGACATTTTGGATAATTTAAAATATATTACATGAATTATAAACCTAGTTAATAATCTGTTTCAAGATTCCATATGTTAAAATAAGTGAATTAGGTAGTTTTAATTACATTTTAACAATAGTAATGAGTGAGATCTGATCTACTATTTGGTTAATTAATACACTGTCATGATCATGTATTAAGAGATACCTTCAGGCACAATTCAAGAATGAGGGTGAGAGACTGAAGATAGGCAAGAACAAAGTTGACTTCCCACTCACAGAAAATTGTCTTACTATTTCTACTCCTCTAGAGCCATCAACATCTAAGTCTAAATCTATGACAAGTCTATGAAGTCTAAGACAATGATTCATGGACATGTGAGAGCAACTAGTATAATCATCTTGGATTACCTAATTGCAGAAGTCCTTGAGCTGCTAGGAAATGCATGAAAAGATTTTAAAGTGATAAAGTCAAGTTAGCAAAGTAGAGAGAGCACTCCAACCAGACTCTTCTAACATTATCCCAAATTTCAGGCTTTTTCCTTGGTGATGTTTTCACAGTTATCTCTGGGGACCTGTAAATTTTCAATGCTTTCAAAAGTGGTGGGATCCAAGAAGATATGTGGTCCCTGATTTACTGGTTCATGTTTTCAGTGGTAGAGGAAAAACTGGAAAAGAAATTAGAGCAATGCAAATAAAAATTATGAGAAGATAATTAACAAGTTGACAAAAAAGGTACAAAACCTCACTAAAGAAAATTTCTCTTTAAAGTGGTAAGAAAGTCCAAAACTTCATTGATGAAAATAATTTCTTAAAAAGCAAAATTAGCTAGATAAAAAAGAGGTCCAAATGTCACTGAAGAAACAATTTTTTAAACATTAGAATAGGACAAGTGAAAACTAATAACTCCATCAAGAAACAATAAAATAAATTCAAAAGAATGAAATAGTAGAAGAAAATGTTAAATGTCTCATTTCAAAGAACAACTAACCTGGAAAATAAATCAAAGAAAGATAATTTTAAAATAATTCAAATACTTCAGAGTCATAATCAAAAAAATCTTAGAAATCATATTTTTAAGAAATTATAAAGGAAATCTGTGCCAATATCTTAGGACCAAAGAGCAAAATAAAAATTGAAAGAGTCTATCAAATACCTCCTGAAAGAGATCTCAAATCAAAAACTCCCAGGAATATTATAGCCAAATCCTGGAGCTCCCAGGGCAAAGGGAATATATTTAAAGCAGCTAAAAAAAAACATATATATATATATATATATATATATATATATATATATAGAGAGAGAGAGAGAGAGAGAGATAGATATAGATATTAGATATAGAGATATACTACATATATATAGAGAGAGAAAGGATAATATAGTTGACAAATGTATTGGATAGTTGGATAATACATTGTATTGTCCAATTGACAAATAATCAAAGGATATTAATAGGCAGTTTTCTAATGAAGAAACCAAAACATTTTATAACCATATAAAAAATGCTCTAAGTCATTATTAATTAGAGAAATGAAGATTAAAATGACTTTGACCTATCATTTTATACCCACCAAATTGGCTAAAATGATAGAAGAGGAAAGTAACAAATATTGGAAAGGATATGGAAAAATTAGGACACTGATTCATCATTGATAGAACTGTGAATTGATATATTTTGCAGAGCAATCTGGAATTACACCCAAAGTATTATTAAATTATATATCACATTTGACCCAGCAATATCAATCCTTAGTCTGTTTCCCAAGATGATCAGGGGAAAAGGAAAATAACCTATATGTTCTAAAACATTTGTACCAGGACTTCGTAGTAGCAAAGAACTGGAGATTGCAGGTTGATATCCATCAATTGGGGAATGGTTTGAACAAGAGGTGGTAAATTATTTTGATGGAATACTATTGTGCTAAATGGGGGAGATGGAGAAGTATCGTCAGAAAATTACAGTTTCTCCAGATTTCCTCATAAACAAGACAAAAGTGTACCTTTCAGTGAACATAGAGGGTTAAAAACAAATAGGAGTTGAGGCGTAACAGTGGTCCTCCTGGAGCAATTGGAAAAGATTTGAAGAAAGATACATGGATGGTGGTTTGGCCTGTATAAAGTATAAACACCTCAAGGCTAGTTCTGCTAAAATAACAATGGCGAACCCTGGGATTAACAGGTTTGGGAGGCAGCCTCCACCCCTGCCATAGGAATTTTCATTCCCTGTGAGTCAAGCATCTGAATTGGGTAGATTGGGGAACTTCTGCTGATAAGGAACACAAAGCCCAATTGTGTTGCAGATGTGGGATGTGGGATGTCCAGAGAGTAAAGAAAAATGGAGTCCTTGGTTATGGGTTCCCCACCAAAGGGGAAAACTGAAAAGGTACTTGAGACCAGAGGCAACATCCCTCCCACCCCAGGACTGGAGGTAATTCACAAGCTCTTATTAAAAAACAAAAACAAAAACAAAAACAAAAACAGGCAAAGGAGAAAGAACCTAATCATAGAAAGTTACTATGGGAAAACAGGAAAACACAGAATTCAAAAAAAACTTTAAAAATCAAATGAGAGAGATTGAGGAAAAACTTTTAAAAATAAGAATAATTAATGAAAAATGAGATTATGAAAAGAACATCAAACAACTAGAAAAGGAGATCCAGAATCTTAAGGAAGAAAATGACTCTATGAAAATTAGAACTGGGCAAGGGGAAGCCAGTGAAGTTAAAAGAGACCAAAAAAATAATAAAACAAAATGTAAAGAATGAAAGAAATGGGAGAGAAATAGAATAGAATAAAACATCTCATAAGGAAAAAAAAGAACAGATCCAAAGAACAGAACAAAAAGAGAAACATAAGAATAATTGGACTATTTGAAAAGAATCTTGATACAATAATAGAAGAAATAAGTAAATAAAAAGTAGATGTAGAAAAAAATTCAACAATCAACACCTGAAAGAGATTCTGCAAGTAAAACCTATAAGAACACCATTATTAATTTCTAAACCCCCAGATCAAAGAAAAAATTTTACAATCAACAACAGCCAACAACAAAAATTCAAATATGCTGGAGCCACAATTAGAATCACATAAGACCTATCAGTGGCTATAATAAAATGCCACAGATTTTGGAATACTATATATTGAAGATGAAAAGAACTAATGTTGAGACCAAAAATATCATACCAGCAAAATTAACCATAATCCTGAATGAAAAATGAACATCTAATGAATTCCTGGACTTTCAGGATTTTGTTGCAAGCAAAATAAACACCCAAACTTAATAGAAAATTTGACATGTAAGGATCAAGAGAAATATTGAGTATACATCAAAAACTAATTTAAAGGGGTTCAATAAGGACAAACTGTTTATGCTTTATATTTGGAAATGTAAACTATATGTATAAGATTGTCATTACTAATTGGATAATTAGAAATATTGGGACAGAAAGTATGATGTGACTCTAAAAAAGCAAAACCTTGTAGGAAAAGGCAAAAAGAGTAATTAAGTTATATGAATGAAGTGTGAGAGCAAGAACTGATGTAGAGGAATTAGAATGGGGAAGAGGGCTGGCAGTTCTGAAATTCTATTCATATTGGGAATGTGTTAAAGAGTGAACAATAAATAAATGTGTGTGTAAGCTTTTCAAAATTTATAAAGAAATAAGAGAAGGAAAAAATAGGATATGATGAGATATAGAAGGGTGTACAGATTAATGGGAATGGAATACAAAGGGAGGGAAAAGATTGAGAGAAAGAGGATAAGGGAGGGGTTCTTGAGGGAAGGTTAAAGAATAGTAAGACAAACTAGTGAGTAGAAGTAGAAGGGTCAGCAGAGATAGGAAACAAGATACACACAAACACAGCAATAATGATTAGGAGTAGAATTTATTTATTTTTTATTTTTTATTTTATTTTTTTATTCATTTTTCCAAATTATCCCCTCCCTCCCTCCACTCCCTCCCCCCGATGACAGGCAATCCCATACATTTTACATGTGTTACAATATAACCTAGATACAATATATGTGTGTAAATACCATTTTCTTGTTGCACATTAATTATTAGCTTCCAAAGGTATAAGTAACCTGGGTAGATAGACAGTAGTGCTAACAATTTACATTCACTTCCCAGTGTTCCTTCTCTGGGTGTAGTTATTTCTGTCCATCATTGATCAACTGGAAGTGAGTTGGATCTTCTTTATGTTGAAGATTTTCACTTCCATCAGAATACATCTTCATACAGCATTGAAGGGTACAGCGATCTTCTGGTTCTGCTCATTTCACTCAGCAACAGTTGATGTAAGTCTCTCCAAGCCTCTCTGTATTCCTCCTGCTGGTCATTTCTTACAGAGCAATAATATTCCATAACCTTCATATACCATAATTTACCCAACCATTCTCCAATTGATGGACATCCATTCAACTTCCAGTTTCTAGCTACAACAAAAAGAGCTGCCACAAAAATTTTGGCACATACAGGTCCCTTTCTGCTCTTTAGTATTTCTTTGGGATATAATCCTAATAACAGCAATGCTGGGTCAAAGGGTATGCACAGTTTGATAACTTTTTGGGCATAGTTCCAAATTGCTCTCCAGAATGGTTGGATTTTTCACAACTCCACCAACAATGTATTAGTGTCCCAGTTTCCCCACATCCCCTCCAACATTCATCATTATTTGTTCCTGTCATCTTAGCCAATCTGACAGGTGTGTAGTGGTATCTCAGAGTTGTCTTAATTTGCATTTCTCTGATCAGTAGTGATTTGGAACACTCTTTCATATGAGTGGAAATAGTTACAATTTCATCATCTGAGAATTGTCTGTTCATATCCTTTGACCATTTATCAATTGGAGAATGGTTTGATTTCCTATAAATTAGGGTCAGTTCTCTATATATTTTGGAAATGAGACCTTTGTCTGAACCTTTACTTTTAAAAATATTTTCCCAATTTGTTACTTCCCTTCTAATCTTGTTTGCATTAGTATTGTTTGTACAGAAACTTTTTAGTTTGATGTAATCAAAATCTTCTATTTTGTGATCAATAATGATCTCTAGTTCTCCTCTGGTCATAAATTCCTTCCTCCTCCACAAGTCTGAGAGGTAGACTATTCTCTGTTCCTCTAATCTATTTATTATCTCATTCTTTATGCCTAAATCATGGACCCATTTTGATCTTATCTTGGTATGTGGTGTTATGTGTGGATCCATATCTAATTTCTGCCATACTAATTTCCAGTTTTCCCAACAGTTTTTTCCGAATAATGAATTTTTGTCCCTAATGTTGGTATCTTTGGGTTTGTCAAAGATTAGATTGCTATAGATGTACCCTTTTTTGTCCTTTGTATCTAATTTGTTCCACTGATCTACCGGTCTATTTCTTAGCCAATACCAAATGGTTTTGGTGACTGCTGCTATATAATATAGCTTTAGATCAGGTACACTTAGACCACCTTCCTCTGACTTTTTTTTTTCATTAGTTCCCTTGCAATTCTCGACCTTTTATTCTTCCATATGAATTTTGTTGTTATTTTTTCTAGGTCATTAAAATAGTTTCTTGGGAGTCTGATTGGTATAGCACTAAATAAATAGATTAGTTTGAGGAGTATTGTCATCTTTATTATATTCACTCGGCCTATCCAAGAGTACTGAATGTCTTTCCAATTATTTAAATCTGACTTTATTTTTTTGGCAAGTGTTTTGTAATTTTTCTCATATAATTCCTGACTATTCTTTGGTAGATGGATTCCCAAATATTTTATACTCTCAACATTTGTTTGGAATGGAATTTCTCTTTGTATCTCTTGCTGTTGCATTTTGTTGGTGATATATAAGAATGCTGAGGATTTATGTGGATTTATTTTGTATCCTGCTACTTTGCTAAAATTCTGAATTATTTCTAATAGCTTTTTAGCAGAGTCTTTGGGGTTCTCTAGGTATACCATCATGTCATCTGCAAAGAGTGATAGTTTGATTACCTCATTTCCCACTCTAATTCCTTGAATCTCTTTCTCGGCTCTTATTGCCGAGGCTAGCGTTTCTAGTACTATATTGAATAATAATGGTGATAGTGGGCAACCTTGTTTCACTCCTGATCTTACTGGGAAAGGTTGCAGTTTATTTCTATTGCATATTATGCTTACTGACGGTCTTAAATATATGCTCCTGATTATTCTAAGGAATAGTCCATTTATTCCTATACTCTCAAGAGTTTTTAGTAGGAATGGATGTTGGATTTTGTCAAATGCTTTTTCTGCATCTATTGAGATGATCATATGGTTTTTATTAATTTGATTATTAATATGGTCAATTATACTAATAGTTTTCCTAATATTAAACCAGCCCTGCATTCCTGGTATGAATCCTACTTGATCATAGTGTATTATCCTGGGGATGATTTTCTGAAGTCTTTTTGCTAATATCTTATTTAAGATTTTAGCATCAATATTCATTAAGGAAATTGGTCTATAATTTTCTTTCTCAGTTTTCGATCGACCTGGTTTAGGTATCAGTACCATGTCTGTGTCATAAAAGGAGTTTGGTAGGACTCCTTCATCCCCTATTTTTTCAAATAGTTTATATAGCATTGGGGCTAATTGTTCTTTAAATGTTTGGTAGAATTCACATGTAAATCCATCTGGTCCTAGGGATTTTTTCCTGGGGAGTTGATTAATAGCTTGTTCTATTTCTTTTTTCTGAAATGGGACTATTTAAGCAATTTATTTCCTCCTCTGTTAATCTAGGAAGCCTATATTTTTGGAGGAAGTCATCCATTTCACTTAAGTTATCAAATTTATTGGCATAAAGTTGGGCAAAGTAACTCCTTATTATTTCTCTAATTTCCTCTTCATTGGTGGAAAGATCCCCCTTTTCATTTGTAAGACTAACAATTTGATTTTCCTCTTTCTTTTTTCTGATCAGATTTACCAAAGGTTTATCTATTTTATTGGCTTTTTCATAAAACCAACTCTTGGTTTTATTTATTAATTCAATAGTTTTTTTACTTTCAATATTATTGATTTCTCCTTTTAATTTTTGTATTTCAAGTTTAATTTTTGGTTGGGGGTTTTTAATTTGGTCTTTTTCTAGCCTTTTAAGTTGCAAGCCCAATTCGTTAATCTTCTCTTTCTCTGTTTTCTTCAAATAAGCCTCTAAAGATATAAAATTTCCCCTTATTACTGCTTTAGCTGCATCCCATAGATTTTGGTATGATGTCTCATCGTTGTCATTATCTTGGGTGAAATTATTAATTGTTTCTATAATTTGCTGTTTCACCCAGTCATTCTTTAAGATGAGATTATTCAGTTTCCAATTACTTTTTGGTCTATTTACCCCTAACTTTTTACTGAATGTAGCTTTTATTGCATTGTGGTCTGAGAAGAAGGCATTTATTATTTCTGCCTTCCTACATTTAATTTTGAGATCTTTATGTCCTAATATATGGTCAATTTTTGTAAAGGATCCATGAACTGCTGAGAAGAAAGTATATTCCTTTCTATTGCCATTCAGTTTTCTCCAAAGGTCTATCATACCTAGTTTTTCTAATGTTCTATTTACTTTTTTAATTTCTTTCTTATTTGTTTTGTGGTTTGATTTGTCTAAATCTGAGAGTGCAAGGTTGAGATCTCCCACTATTATAGTTTTACTGTCTATTTCTTCTTACAACTCTCTTAACTTTTCCTTTAGAAAGTTAGATGCTATACCACTTGGTACATATATGTTTAGTATCGATATGGCTTCATTATTTATGCTACCTTTCAGCAGGATATAGTTTCCTTCCTTATCTCTTTTAACTAGATCAACTTCTGCTTTTGCTTGATCTGAGATAAGGATAGCTACCCCTGCTTTTTTGGCTTTATCTGAAGCATAAAAGATTCTGCTCCAACTTTTTAACTTTACTCTATATGTATCTCCCTGCTTTAAGTGTGTTTCCTGTAAACAACATATTGTAGGGTTCTGATTTTTGATCCAGTCTGCTATCCGTCTCCGTTTGATGGGAGCTTTCATCCCATTCACATTTACAGTTAAAATTACTAATTCTGTATTTGCTGCCATCATATTATCCCCAGATTATGCTTTTTCCCTTGACCCCCCTGAACCCCTTCCCCAATATTTAATTTATAGACCCCCCTTGTGACGCGCAGCCCTCCCTTTTTTTTTTAGTATCCCTCCCTCCATGTCCCTTCCCTTATTCTCCTTTTCCTTTTCCCTTTTCCTCCGCCCCCTTTTAATGAGGTGATAGAGAATTCTCTGAAAAACAAATATGACAATTATTTACTCTTTGAGCCTCTTCTGATGAGAGTAAGATTCACACAATGATTCTCCCCCTCACTAAGTTCCCTCAGATATGGTGTATTTTCTATGCCTCTTCCTGGGATGTAGTTTCCCTCTTTTTATCACTCCCTCCCCTTTTTCTGATACTACCCCCTTCCCTTTACTACACCCCCTCCTTTTTTTTCTTTTATATCAGTAAAATCAAATTATCCATGCGTGCTTTCTATATACCCACAACAGAGATATAATTCTCAAGGGTTCTGTGTACCTTTTTCTGTTTCTCTTCAGTCTTGTGGATGTAGATCAAATTTTTTGTTTAAGTCTGGTTTTTTTCTTAGAAACATATGGAATTCCTCTATTTCATTGAATGACCATCTTCTTCCATGGAAAAAGATGCTAAACGTAGCTGGGTAGTTTATTCTTGGTTGCAATCCTTGATCTTTTGCCTTTCGGAATATCAGGTTCCAGGCCCTTCTATCTTTTAATGTGGAGGCAGCCAGATCTTGTGTGACCCTTATTGTTGCACCTTGGTATTTAAATTGTTTTTTTTCTAGCTGCTTGCAGGATTTTCTCCTTTGTGTGGTAATTCTGCAGCTTAGCCACAATATTCCGTGGTGTTCTTTTTTTAGGGTCTATTTCAGAAGGAGTTCTATGAATTCTTTCAACATCTACTTTCCCCTCTGTTTCTAATTATCTCTGGACAGTTCTCTTTGATAATTTCCTGTAAAATAGAATCTAGGCTCTTTTTTTGGTCATAGTTTTCGGGAAGTCCAATGATCCGCAGATTATCTCTCCTAGATCTATTTTCCAGGTCTATAGATTTTCCCAGTAAGTATTTGACGTTATTCTCCAGCTTTTCATTTTTTTTGTTTTGTTTGACTGATTCTTGGGTTCTCAATGAATCATTCATTTCTATTTGTTCCATCCTGAATTTTAAGGAGTTATTTTCATCATTCACAGTTTTTACTTCTTTTTGTAAATGCCCAATTTCGTTTTTAAATGAGTTATTTTGCTCTATTGAATTTTTTTTCCATTTCCCTAATTTTTTTTGAGAATTATTTTCTTTTTCCAATTCAGAAATCCTATTTTCTTGAGACTTTTTTATCTTCTCCAATTCAGAAATCCTATTTTCTTGAGACTTTTTTATCTTCTCCAAGATAAAGAAATCCTACTTTCCTGTGATTTTTTTACCTTTTCTAATTCACTAATTTTGTTTCCCTGCATCTCCTGTGAATTCTTTATTTTTTCCAACTCCAATTTCAGAACGTTGTTATTCTCTTTCATAGCTTCCCTTTCCTTTCCCCATTTTTCTTCAAACTCTCTTAGCTTTTTAATAGTCTCTTCTAGGAGAGAGTTATGTGATGGGGGGCAGGAATTGTTCCCCTTTAGGTTGTTATCTGCTGACTCTCTGCTGTTAACTTCCTTGGGGTTGGATACCCACTCTTTCTCTGTGTAGAATGAGTCAATGGGTTTTTTTTTTTTTTTGCTTTTTGTTCATACTTAAAAAAATCTTTTGGGGTCTGTCCCTGGGGTAGGAAATTATTTATTTATTTCTTTACCAGCTTCCTCCCAGACCAGATGGATGCAGCGGCTCCTGCACCTGAGCTAAGAGAGAGCTCTGGGAGAGAGTTCCCCACCCCCTCCCTGGAAGTGCCTCACAGGTGATCAGCACTGCTGTGCTTTGAGGGCGCTGTGTTCTAGCGGCTTCCCTGAGGTTTGAGACCGAACAGTAAAGGCGACTCAAAGCCTAGCCTATGCGTCCCGGTGGGGCGTGGATGTCAGCAGCAGGTGACGTGAAAAGCCCCTGCACTCAAACTGGAAGTGTCTGCCAGAAACCGCGGTCCCTAGTTCAAAGGTTCCGCTTCTCTGGGACTTCCACGGCTGAGTTCCACAGCCTCCAGCCGAGCCAGGCACTATGAGTTACCACCCCGCCCACTTTTCAATCTCTTAACTACCCCCAAGTGAAAGCCTGGATTGCCTATGTCGGCCACACCTACAGTGCCGAGATCTGCTGAGTCACCCCCGGGATCCGGGAAGATCTAATCTGGTTTTAAAATTTAAGTTGGCTTGATTTCTCTTCTGAACTGCTGTATTATAAGCAGAGAAGAACTAATAGCCTGTGCCAGATTCCTCTATCTCAGTGGCTTCTCTGGTCCCAGAGCCCTCCCCAGCGTGATCGGCATAGTGTGCCACTACCCCACCATCTGTGCTGGCCTTTCTTCTTCCTCCCCTGGGAGCTGACCTTTCCTGTTGAAACTCCAGATTCTCTTCAGCTGGTAAGTCGTGCTTCCAGTCCTTGTGGATTCTATCGGTCCAGCGCTATTTCTGAGGCTGATTATATCTAGTTGGTTGTGAGGGAAGAAAGGAGCTTACACAGTTGCGTGTATCTTCTCCGCCATCTTGGCTCCGCCCCCTGAATTTATTTTTTAACAAAGCAGTAATTTTAAATTAATTAAAATTAATCTTAAAAACGATTACTACTTTAAAAAGATAGTAATCATTGTTCTCAGAAAAAAAAAAACAAACTTTAAAAATAGGTTCATCCAAAAGAGAAAAAATAGGAAATTATATGTGTTATCCCTATTAATATTATTTTAAACTATTCAAAACAACTAGATAGTAAAGATTGGAATATTGCTATGGCAATTATGAATTAGTGGATTTAGAAAAATATGGAAAAACTTGTATCTAAGAAGGATAGTGTTATCCACCTTCAAAAAAACAGAGGACAAACAAGCATAGTAAAACTTTACATATATGCATATGAATGTATATGTGTGTATTGTATATGTGTGTTTATATGTATACATAGATGTTTTATTTATATGTTTGTGTGTGTGTGTGTATATATACACACACACACACACACACATACATAAACATGCTTAACTACTGTAATCTGCTAGCAGAAATGAAGGAAGAAAGGGGGCAAAAAATAAAGTAAAAAATGCCATCAGAGAACAAAAGAAAATGTACAAAGAAGCAAACAAAAAATATGTTCTGAATGCAATGTGTTCTATTGTTATATCTTTCTTGAAATAAAATGTTAACTTTACATATTTGAAATCTTACTTTTGTCCTGCACATGATAGTTTTTTCTTTTTTCCATTTTTCTTCTATTTGTATTTGTTTTAAACAAAAAAGGGTGTGCCCAATATATTTTGCTCACTTACATTTAAAACAATTTTTACATTTGTTTTTAGAACTTGAGTTCTAGATTTTTTTTCCTTTATCCCCACCCTCCAGTCCCCATTAAGAAATCACATGTGAAGTTATGCAAAATATTTTCATAAAAGTCATGTTGTTTAAAAAAAAAAACTCAAGAAAAATAAAGGAGAGACAGGGAGAGAGATATAGATACAGAGATACACAGAAAGTGATAGAGACAGACAGATAGGCACAGAGACAGAGACAAAGAGAGAAAAGAGACAGGAGAGAGACAGGAGAGAGACAGGAAAGAGACAGAGAGACAGAGACAGAGACACAGAAGAGACAGAAGAGAGACAAAAAGACAGAGCCAGAGAGGCAAAGACAATGGCAGAGACAGAAAGAGATAGAGACAGAGAAACAGAGAGAGAAGAGACAGGAAAGAGACAGAGAGATAAAGAATAAAGAGCGACAGAGAGTGTTAGAAAGAGAGAAGAGAGAGAGAAAGAGAGAGACAGAGAGAGACAGAGAGAGAGAAAGAGAAAGAGAGAGAGAGACAGAGACAGAGACAGAGACAGAGAGAGAGAAAGAGAGAGAGAGAGAGAGAGAGAGAGAGACAGAGACAGAGACAGAGACAGAGACAGAGACAGAGAGAGAGAGAGAGAGAGAATGCTTCAATTGGTATTCAGATATTCAGACACAATCAGTTCTTTCTCTAGGAATGGATAGCATTTTTCATCTAAATCCTTCAGAGTAGTAGTCATAGATCATTGAACTGCTGAGAATAACAAAGTTATTTACAGCTGATCATCCCAGAACATTGCTATTACTTTATATAAAACACATTTCACTTTGCTTGAGTTTATGGAGGACTTCCCAGGTTTTTTCTGAAAACATCCTGCTAATCACATACCACAATTTACTCAACCATTCCCTAATTGATTGGCATCCCCTCAGTTTCCAATTTTTTGTCCTGAGAAAAGAACTCCCATAAATATTTTTGTACATATAGGTCCTTTCCCTTTTTAAAAAAATCTCTTTTGAAATTCATGCATAGTAGTGGTATTGCTAGGTCAAAGCATATGCATAAATTTAAAGCTCTTTGGGCATAGAGCATATCTTTTGAAGATTCGTCAAATAAGGCATGGCTTATTTTTTATAAATTTACTCAGTTCCCTCTATATTTGAAAAATGAAGTCTTATCACAGAAATTTGCTTCAAAATTATTTTTACAATTACTATTGCTAATCGTATTCCCCCCCATTTATTCTATTCTCTCTCTCTCATTTCATCCTGTTCATACTCAGAAGTGTTTTGGCACTAACAACTCTCTCCCCCAATATGCTCTCTCTTTTATCACCCTCTGCCCTTCCCCTATCCCTATTCCCCTCTTACTTTGCTATAGAGTAAGACAGATTTCCATATGCATATTGAGTGTGTTTGCTACTACCTCTTTGAGCCAGTTCTGATGAATATAAAGTTCACTCACTCCCCTTCTCCTTCCCCTCTTCCCTTATACTCTAAGTTTTTTTTCTTGCCTTTTTTTATGGCAAATAATTTACACCATTCCATCATTCCTTTTCCCTTTCTCTCAGTATACTCTTTTCTCATCTCTTTATTTTATCTTTTAGATATTATCCCTTCATATTCAACTCACACTTGTACCTCTGTCTATATATAATCCTTCCAACTACCATAATAATAAGAAAGTTCTAATGTGTTACAAGGGTCTTTCTCCCATTCAAGATTATAAACAGATTTTAATAGCCCTTCAAGGAACTGAAAACTGAATGGGTGCCATCAGTTTGAGAATGGAGAAGTTATCGTATATAAATGTTATGGGATATTATTATTGTATAGGAAATGACCAGCAGGATGATTTCCTGGAAAGACCTACATGAACTGATGCTAAGTGAAGTGAGCAGAACCAGGAGACCACTGTACATGGCAATAACAAGATTATATGATGATCAGTTCTGATGGACATGGCTCTTTTTAACAGTGAGGTGATTCAGGATAATTCTAATAGACTTGTGATGGAGAGAGCCATCTCCATCCAGAAAGAGGACCGTGGAAACTGAATGTGAATCACAACATAGTATTTTCACCTTTTTGTTGCTGTTTGCTTGCTTTTTGTTTTCCTTCTCATTTTTTTTTCCTTTTTGATTTGATCTTTCTTTTGCAGCATGAGAATTGTGGAAATATGTGTAGAAGAATTGTACATGTTTGACATATATTGGATTACTTGCCATCTGAGAGAGAGGATGGAAGGAAAGAAGGGAGAAAAAAAATTTGGAACATAAGGTTTTGCAATGGTGAATGTTGAAAACTCTTTATGAATATATTTTGAAAATTAATTTTTTAATAAATCCCTAATGACACCCCTTTCCCAATTATCTCCTTATGCTTCTCTTGTATTTGCATATCAAGTTTTCTATTCAACTCTGGTTTTTTCATTAAGAATGCCTGAAAATTCTATATTTCATTGAATTTCTACCTTTTTTCTCAAGTGTCATACTTGGTTTTACTACCAGGTGATACTTGGTTGTAATCCTAGCTTCATTGCTCTCCACAAGATTAATTGGGGCTGCATAGGCATGGTCTGCACAGGGATGGCCTGCCCAGGGACTGCACGCTAACTCCCACCCTGGTGTTACAATTTTTTTTTTGCTGACCTCCTAAGTTGTCTTTAGCTGGAAAATGTTCTACTCCATCGTTTGGGGTGTTCTAATGCACTAAAATTTGTTTAGAGGGACTATTTAAAGGGATTTGGAGTTATTTGAGGGATAGATTGGGTAAGTATCTTCCTTTACTCTATCATTTTAGCTCCACCTCAGAGCTCAATAATTAAAAAAAAAAATGGAAAGACTTTCAGGAAATAGGGAAGAGAAGAATAAATAGAACCAAGAGTATATCTTATATAGTAAGAGCAATGTTGCTTTAAGAATGACTTCAAATGAATAAATTATTTTTACCTATCACAAATAGTTGAATAAACATGTGAAGAAAGATGCTATCAACATCCAGAAAAAGAACTGATAAATAAAATTATGTATAGAATAATTTTACATATATATCTATTTGTTTCTAATGGTAACCATTTCTAGAGTAGGGTCAAGGACAAGAAGAAAAAAAGAAAAAAAATTACTTGATAATTATGTTGTACATTTGAAAGGAATGCCAAAGTTGTACATAGTAGATTTACAGTTATATATCTAATCATCTTTTTTTATTGTACTATAACATAGAAATTTTTTTATTCCATAAATTTAAAATAATATATATGTATGAAAAAGAAGAGAAGGTCAAAGGGAAAAAATATATCATGTTTAGGTGTGATATGGCCAAAATTGTCTTACAGTAAAAGCTGAGTCATTGATCAGACAAGGTGATAAACCCCATGAGCTCTAAATTAAAATGCTATTAGTGTAGTGAGGAAAAATAAGGCTCAAGATATTATTTCTCTCATTGGTCAAATGTTAAGAGTATGCTACACCATATTCTCTAGACAATATTGAGCATCTTTTTTTCCCTTCAGAAGACCAAGTTTTCTCTGTTAAAAAAAAAAAAAAAAGATGCAGAATTAGTGGAAAGGCCAAAATAATTCCCTTCATACTATGACATTCTAAGGTTTAAGTACATTTAGAGTTTTCATCTCTTCTAAGATCCCTTCCAGTTCTATTAATCTTCCAAACATTTAGGGTCCACACAGACATAGAGTATTTCATGTCCTTATTTGAAAGACAATAACATTTTCCTTTCTACATTCCATTTTAAAAAAAAATTTATATACCCACTTGGAGGGAGCAAAGCATCTTCTTAATATCTTTAGGGAACCCTTAGTGCTTCCCTTTCTGAGCACATTTGACTTTAGTAATGATATAATCAGCAATACTTAGTGTATTAGAGCATTGAAGTCTTCAATTGCTCTGAGAAATCATAAAAAACAACTATTTGTTTCACATAATTCTTAGTTTTATTCATGCACAAGATGGAATTGTGAGAAACAGAACAAAAGAATAATGCATATAGTAACCTCTCTTTGCTGTAGGCAGCATGCTTGGAAAGGAAAAAACTATGGACTCCCTAAAAATATTGGGAAAATGCTTTGCTTCTCCCAAGTGGATGTACAAGTTATTTGGAGGAGGGGAAAGAAAGAGGAATGTGCAACAACAATGCTGCTGTCTTCCAAATAAAACATAAAATATGCATATGCTACTTTTTTCTTGAATTTTTAGAGCCTGAATCTGCCTAGTATTACAAACAATCAGTGGGAAATAAATGTCTTCAATGAATCTTTCAGACATTCCAGAGAAACAATGAAAAGAGAGTTAAATTTAGAATTATATCTGGGTTCATGTTCCATCTATATGCAAGAAATTTCACTTTTTTAAGCCTCCATTTTTTTTCATCTAAAAAATGAGTCATAAATACCTGTTTTGCCAACTTCATAGCATTGTAGCTAAAAACTCACTTTGCAAATTGTAAAGTCGCATAGAATCATCATTATGATTATCATTACTATTTCAATTAGACACCTAATAATGATTTAAATTTACCTAATCAAATTAATTAAGTTATGAAAGAATGAATTAAGTTAATTAAAATCACCAAAGGCAAGGAGAGCAATGATGACGATACCTTATATCTATAGAACATTTTAAAATTTTTTCTTAATTAAAGCTTTTTATTGCATATGCATAGATAATTTTCAACATGCACTCCTACAAAACCCTATGTTCCAAATTTTTTTCTTCCTCCTTTCCTCCCACTTCCTCCCCTAGATGGCAAACATGCAATACATGTCAAATATATGCAATTCTTTTTTTTAATTGTAGTAACTTTATTTATTTTTAATACACATTGCTTTATGAATCATATAAAGAGAGGAAAATAAGAGCAAAAGGGAAAAACCATGGGAGAGACTTTTTAAAAAACAGATAAAAGAAGTGAACATAGCATGATTTGATTTACATAATCTTCTTAGATCTTTTTCTGGGTGTGAATGGCATTTTCTGTCCAAAGTTTATCTATTTTGGATCACTGAATTACTGAGAAGAACAAAGCCTTTCATAGTTGATAACACACATTCTTGCTGTTATTGTGTACAACATATTCCTGGTTCTGCTTGTTTCACTCAGCATCAGTTCATGTAAATATTTTGAGGCCTTTCTATAATCAACTTGTTTATCATTTTATATAGAACAATATTTCATTATCTTCGTGTACAATAGCTTGTTAAGTCATTCCCCAATTAATGGGCATCTACTTCTTTTCCAATTCTTTGCTAACACAAAAAGAGCTGTTCCAAACATTTTGTACATGTGGGTCCTTTTCCCTCCTTTATGATTTCCTTAGGATACAAAGCCTCTAATGACACTGCTAGGTCAAAGGAAATGCAGTTTTATAGCCCTTTGGGCATAGTTCCAGAGTGCTCTCCAGATCCAGAATGGTTGGATCATTTCACAACTCCACCAATAATACATTAGTGTCTCAGTTCTCCCACATCCCCTCCAATATTTATCATTATCTTTTCCTAGCATCCTATCATCAATCTGATATTAGTCAATCTGAGGGATGTTAAATGGTACCTCAGAGTTGTTTTCATTTGCATTTCTCTAATCAATAGTGATTTAGAGCATTTTTTCGTATAACTCTAAGGCTTTAATTTTGTCATTTGAAACTTGTCTGTTCATATATTTTGACCATTTATCAATTGAGGAATAAACATGTACAAATTTTCCATACCTATTTCCACAATTATCATGTTGTACAATAAAAATTAGATCAAAAAGGGGAAAAAATGAGAAAGAAAACAAAAAGCAAACAAACTTCAACAAAAAAGTGAAAACACCATGTGGCAACCAACCCTCAGTCCCCACAGTTTTCTCTCTAGGTGCAGATGGTTCTCTTCATCAGCAGACCATTGAATCACCTTGCTGTTGAAAAGAGCCACATCCATCATAATTGATCATTATATAAACTCGTTGTTGTTGTGTACAATGTTCTCTTGTTTCTACTCACTTCACTCAGCACCAGTTCATGTAAGTCTCTCTAGGCCTCTTTGAAATCAATCTGCTGATTGTTTCTTATAAAACAATAATATTTCATAACATTCATATACCATAACTTATTCAGCCACTGTCCAACCATGGGCATCCACTCAGTTTCCAGTTCCTTGTCACTACAAGGAGGGATGCCACAAACATTTTTGTACATATGGGTCCTTTTTCTCTTTTTTATAATCTCTTTGGGATACAGACCCAGTAGAGACAATGCTGGATTAAAAGATATACACAGTTTGATAACCCTTTGGGTACAGTTCCATCTTGCTCTCCAGAATAGTTCACAACTCCAGAGTTAGTCCACAACTCCACCAACAATGTATTAGTGTTGCAATTTTTCCATATCCCCTCCAACATTCATCATTATTTTTTTCTGTCATCTTAACCAGGTGGGTAGAGGTACCTCAGAGTTGTCTTAATGTACATTTCTTTGATCAATAGTGATTTAGAGCATTTTTTCACATTGACTAGAAATAGTTTTAATTTCTTCATATGAAAATTGTTCATCTCCTTTGACCATTTATCAGTTGTAGAATGATTTGTATTATTACAAATTTGAGTCAGTTCTCTATATATTTTAGAAATGAGGCCTTTATCAGAAGCTTTGGATGTAAAAATGTTTCCCAGTTTACTCTTTTCTATCTAATCTTGTCTGCATTGGTTTTGTTTGTACAAAAACTTTGTACCTTAATATAATCAAAATTATCCATTTTTCTTTATACTCTAGTTCTTCTTTGGCCACAAATTCCTTCCTTCTCCACACATCCGAGAGGTAGATTATCTTTTGTTCTTCTAATTTCCTTATGGTATCACTCTTTATTAAGTCTAAATCTTGAACGCATTTCAATCTTATCTTCCTTGGTATAGGGTGTTAGGTGTGGGTCAATGACTAGTTTTCTGCCATACTAATTTCCAATTTTCCCAGCAATTTTTGTCAAATAATGAGTTCTCATCCCAGAAGCCCAGGTCTTTGGATTTATCAAACACCAGATTGTTATAGTCATTGACTTGTGAACCTAACCTATTCCACTAATAGATTATTCTATTTCTTAGCCAGTACCAAATGGTTTTGATGACCACTGCTTTATAATATAGTTTTAACTCTGATACTTCTAGACCACCTTAATTTGTATTTTTTCATTAATTCCCTTGAAATTTTTTACCTTTTGTTCTTCTAGATGAGCTTTGTTTTTTCTAAGTCTGTAAAACAGTTTCTTGGGAGTTTGATTGGTATGGCACTAAATAAGTAAATTAATTTAGGTAGAATTGTCTCTTTGCAAAATTATCTCATTTGATCTTCACAACCATTGTGCAAGATAGGTACTATTATCATCTGTTTCATAGATGAAGAAACTGAAGCACACTGAAGTTAAGTGACTTGTCCAGGGTCCCAAAACTAATAAGAGTCTCAGGCTATATTTGAAATCAGTATTTCTTGACCATTTAATGTGCCTCCTAGTTATCTAATTTGAATTAATCAACAAGATGAGTTCCTATCATTTGTTAAATACTGAGCTGAATACTGGGAATAAAAAACAAAATGGAAAGGAATTCTCAACAGCTGCAACTGTTTAGATAAGAAGGAAAAGAAGAAATGAAAGAACAACCAGGAAAAGCCTCTTACAGAAGATAGTGCCTGAACATAAACTAAGCGTTCCAACTGGCAAAGATGAGAAGATTCTAGGTATGGAGGCATAACCATTCCGAAGGCATAGATACAAAAGATGGAATATTATGTGTGAGAAATAGCAAGTAAACCAGAATGACTGGATAAATAACATAGAGTTGGAAAATGAACAAGAAGTTGGGAAAGGGTAGCATATGAAGGGATGCATAAGGCTTTAGGTGCCAGAGGAGTTTATAATGATACTATGTCAGAAGTTCTCAAAGTATGGTTCAGGAACCCTAAGACTATTTCAGGAGATCCAAAGATCACAACTATTTTTATTATAATACTATAATACTCTTCCTTTTTCTGAAATATGTTTGTGTGATACTAGATTTTCTACATTTTTTAACCAAAATAACATATCATAATAATTCTTCCCCCCCCCACCCAGGCTGGGGTTAAGTGACTTGCCAGTCACACAGCTAGGAAGTATTAAGTGTCTGAGATCACATTTGAACTCGGGTCCTCCTGAATTCGAGGCTGGTGCTCTATCCACTGCGCCACCTAGCTGCTCTATCCACTGTGCCACCTAGCTGCCCCATCATAAGGTTTTAAATGCAGAGGCAGATATGAAGATCCAGCAGCATTCTTTTAAGCCAGACCTTAAAAATATTTGCAAAAAAATAATAATAATAACAATTCTATTCCTTATTAATATTTTTTGGAAAATATAAGGTTTTTATTAAAAATGTTATTTATTACTTTGCAATTATTATTGTATTATCAATGATGATGAGATATCATGCAAGACAGAACATTTCAAGGTCATCATAGCCCTGTAGTCCAAAAAGACTTTAAATAAATTTAAAAATACTTTAAATTTTTGTCAGTTTTAATTTTTAATATCAAAATGTCAATAAACACAATCTATATAAATAAAAATGTTTTCACTGTTTTTGTTGTTGAATTTAACATATGTTAAATCCAATATATGCATACATATTTATACAATTATCATGCTACACAAAAAAAAAAAAGAGAAGCAAAATAAAATGCAAGCAAACAACAAAAACAGTGAAAATGTTGTGAACCATGCTCAATTCCCACAATCCTCTCTCTGGATATAGATGGCTCTCTTCATCACTGAACAATTGGAACTGGTTTGAATCATCTCATTGTTAAAGAAAGCCATGTCCATCAGAATTGATCATCATATAATTTTGTTGTTGCCATGTATAATCTCCTGGTTCTACTCATTTCACTTAGCATCAGTTCATATAACTCTCTCCAGGCCTTTCTGGAATCATTCTGTTGGTTGTTTCTTACAGAACAATAATATTCAATAACATTCATATACAATAATTTATTCAGCCATTCTTCAATGGATGGGCATCCATTCAATTTCCAGTTTCTTGCCACTACAAAAAGGGCTGCCACAAACATTTTTGCATATGTAGATCTGTTTTCCTCCTTTAAGATCTCTTTGTGATATAAGCCCAGTAGAAACATTGCTGGATCAAAGAATATGCACAGTTTGATAACTTTTTGAGCATAGTTCCAATTTGCTTTCCAGAATGGCTGGATTCATTCACAATTCCACCAACAATGTATTAGTGTCCCAGTTTTCCCACATCCCCTCCAACATTCATCATTATCTTTTTCCTGTCAGCCAATCTGAGAGGTATGTAGTGGTATCTCAAAGTTGTCTTAATTTGCATTTCTCTGATCAATAGTGATTTGGAGTACCTTCTCATATGACTAGAAATAGTTTCAATTTCTTCATCTGAAAATTGTCTGTTCATATCCTTTGACCATTTATCAATTGGCAAATGGCTTGAATTCTTACAAATTTGAGTCAATTCTCTATATATTTTAGAAATGAGGCCTTTATCAGAATATTTGAATGTAAAAAGGTTTTCCCAGTTTAATGCTTCCCTTCTAATCTTGTCTGCATTAGTTTTGTTTATATAAAAACTTTTTAACTTAATATAATCAAAATTTTCTATTTTGTGATCAGTAATGATCTCCAGTTCTTCTTTGGTCACAAATTCCTTCCTCCTCCATAGGTCTGAGAGGTAAACTATCCTATGTTCTTCTAATTTGTTTAGAATATCATTCTTTATATCTAGATCATGAATCCATTTAGACCTTATCTTGGAATACAATATGATATTATTGGAATACAATATACTAGTTTCCAATTTTCCCAATAGTTTTTGTCAAATAGTGAATTCTTATCCCAAAAGCTGGGGTCTTTGGTTTTGTCAAATACTAGATTGCTATAGTTATTGACTATTTTGTCTTGTGAACCTCACATATTCCACTGATTAACTTTTCTATTTCTTAGCCAGTTCCAAATGGTTTTGATGACCGCTGCTTTATAATATAGTTTTAGATCTGGTACAACTAGGCAACCTTCATCTGTATTTATTTTTCATTAGTTTCCTTGAAATTCTTGGCCTTTTGTTCTTCCATATGAATTTTCTTGTTATTTTTTTCTAGATCAGTATAATAGTTACTTGGGAATTTGATTGATACAGCACTAAATAAATAGATTAGTTTAGGTAGTATTGTCATCTTTATATATTCACTTGACCTATCCAAGAGCACTTGATATTTTTCCAGTTGTTTAGTTGTTTTTTATGTGAAAAGTTTTATAGTTTTGCTCATATAGTTCCTGACTTTCCCTTGGCAGATAGATTCCCAAATACTTTATACTATCAATAGTTATTTTAAATGAAATTTCTCTTTATATGTTTTGTTGTTGGAGTTTGTTAGTGATGTCAAAAAATGCTGATGATTTATGTGGATTTTTTGTATCCTACAAATTTGCTTAAAATTGTGGATTATTTCTAATAGTTTTTAATTGATGCTCTAGGGTTCTCTAAGTATGTCATCATATTATATGCAAAGAGTGATAATTTGGTTTCCTTATTACCTACTCTAATTCCTTTAATCTCTTTTTCTTCTCTTATTGCTGAAGCTAGCATTTCTAGTACAATATTCAATAGTAATGGTGATAGTAGACAACCTTATTTTACCTTTGATCTTATTGGGAATGGTTCTAGTTTATCCCCATTTCATATGATGCTTGCTGGTCATTTTAAATAGATGCTAGTGACTATTTTAAGGAAAACTCCATTTATTACTATACTCTCTAGTGTTTTTAATAGGAATGTGAATGGGACTGATTGGACTGAAGTATTTCTCAGTATTGTCACATGATCCCTGTTCCCAGAACTTTGGACCTTGGGGGAAGTCATTTACTCTCTGGAGGAATGGGCTTTGAACCTTAGATACAGGAAGTTGCAGGAAGTGACATGACCTGTGGGAGGCAGCCAGCATTAGTGATCATTGGTCAAGGATGGTTACATCCTTTTAGTCTATCCAATGAGAAGGCTCAAGTCTTTTGCTTTTAAACCGTGGACAAGCTGGAAGCAGGTCAGAGTCCAGGAGCACATGGTAGGAGCATGGGATAGCCTCCCAGGTGTATGTCTGGGCCTCTCCCTGCAGGGATTAAATAAATGTTTTCTCTTTGTACCTGATGATGTCTCTGATTAGTTAACTGGATTGGGAAGGGGGTCTTGCACCTAACCTCTCCCACACAAATGGATGTTGGGTTTTATCAAATTTGATTTGGTTATTTATGATATGTCAATTATGCCAATATTTGAACCAGCCCTGAATTTCTGGTATAACTCCTACTTGGTCATGGTGTATTATCTGGGGGATGATTTTCTGCAATCTTTTTGCTAATATTTTATTTTAAGATTTTTTCATCAACATTCATTAGGGAAATTGGTCTATAATTTCCTTCTCTGTTTTCATTCTACCTGGTTTAGGTATCAGTACCATGTGTGTGTCATAAAAGGAGGTTGGTTGGTGTCCTTCTTTCCCTATTTTTTCAAATAGTTTATATAGTATTGGAGTTAATTATTCTTTAAATGTTTGGTAGAATTCACATGTAAATCCATCTAGCCCTAGAGATTTTTTTTTTCCTTAGGAAGTTAATTAATAGCTTGCTCTATTTCTTTTTCTAAAATGGGACTTTAAGTAATTTATTTTTGCTTCTATTAATCTAGGCAATCTATATTTTTGTAGTTATTCCTATAATTCTTAGATAAAGATCTAAAAATTATCTGTTCATATCCTTTGAGCATTTATAAATTGGAGAATGGCTTGAATTCTTAGTCACAATTCTTAGTCAGATTACCCAGGGTAAAGAGTTTTGAGTCATATGTTTATTAAAGCTTTAGTAGACAGCATCTGAAAGAGTCAGCAAGGATGGTGATCAAATCTCTAGAATCCCTTCAAGATTGTTTCTTAATCCTACATCTCAAATTAGCCTCCCATGCTCACATCTCATCATCTATGTCTGATACCAGGGTTTCCTAATTCCCCCAAATGTTAGTGCCTCTCCTAAATCCAAATTAGCTTGAATCTGTATATATTTTAATTTATATAAATGTATATATTATAAATGTACATATTATTATATAAATGTACATATTATTGCTCCTGATAAATATTAGATTGCAGACTTTTTTATCCCCACAGAAGAAATGAAGGTATTTGACAAATAACAGATATTTCATAACTGCTTTTGGGTGATGAGTTTTTTAATTATCTTTTTAAATGTCTCTGAAGATCTACCTACTTAAACAAGTATCCATGACAAGTGGAAAGAGATGAATCATAACAGAATCATAGAAAGTCATAAGTGAAAGGAATTATAATGTAGAATATGTTGGTGATAAAAATAACTTTAGAACATAAATTTTGTATTCTAAATATCGAGGTAAGGGAACTAAAAATATAAAATGTCAGACCTGGAAGTGCCTTTAGAACATAAAACTTAAAGTGTTAGAAGTAGAAGGCACCTCAGAGCACAGAATGTCAGACAAAGGATATCCTAGCTCAATCCATTCATTTTAGACATAAGGACCCCGAGGTCTAACAAAAGGAAGTGCTTTGAATAATATTACGTAGCTTGTTAAGGGAAAAACTGAAATAATTATTGAATTTCTCATTGAATTATATTAACTTTTATTTTGTTTTTTAATAAACTTGATGCGTATCTATAACACTAAATGCATGTTGATTTTCAGTGGCGAACTTAAGTAAACACCCATTGCAAAGGTTCCTTCACAATTCTAAAATTATGCATTAGGTTGTACAGTCTAAAATCTTTTTCAGATTAAAGAAGAGACCCCAAAACTTGAAAACTCCTTAAAAGAGAAAATATTCAGCTCTGCCTCAGTGAGGGACCTCACCCAAGGGAAACAAGACAAACAGTTTCATTCTGTTATCTAGGTAGGGCTGGTTCAGTCCTGAGCAAAAAAAAAATCCAACCCTATTGAATTAAAGAAACTCATTCAATTCTATTTAAATTCCAGCTCAAGCTGAAACCCAGATTGCAGATGAGCCAACTTGGAACTCTACCCATTAGCCCCCTTCAGCTTGTAGCCAAAGCTCCTAGTATAAAAGAGCCAATCTAAAATCCTCTCTTTGAAGAGGTTCTAAACATGCCATGCTATGCCAAGGAAACCTCTGCCCACTGGAATAATATTCTCTTTATTCTCACCTATTTCCCTAATGAGACTTTATGTGTCTTTATCAGGATTTGTAACCTTATTTCCCAATCCCTATAATAAACCTCTTTTATCAATCTAGGTTTTTGGATTTGTAAATTCCTTTACAGAGAATCCCTTCACCACCAGAAGGAGGTTCACCAAAACTCCCTCCTCTTGTGCTGAATCCCAAGGGGGTATAGGAAAGCCAAACTTCTCCATTTGGTTCCCTGAACCCCAAACTTGCACTAGACCTTATCATTTAACTCTCTAACCACCAGAAATCCTAATCTCATTTTGGTTCCCTAAATTTAGACCTTATCATTTGGTTCCCTACTAAAGGGAACCCCAAAACCTAAACCTCATCATATTTTTGGTTCCCTGACTGGGAACCCCAAAAACTAGACTTCACCTCATCAATATCTCATATTCCATGTCCCATGTTCCCTTCTACCTGTAACATTTATGTTCTATGTCTCAAAAAAATTATGACACTTTATTTTCTACATTTTACATTCCAAATATTTTGTGTTTTACATTCTAAGGTCCTCTCTAGTTCTAATATCCTATAATTCTATTTTTTTTTTAGAAAATTTTTGAGAGATGATGATCCCAGTGAGATAAAACCTAATTTTTTTTTGATAGATGCCTTGAGTTTTTCAAAGTCCCAGTGGAGAAAAAAAGAATGTCTTTATGCAGTAACCAGCCCATTATGTAAAATGAGCAACAAATCCATAGAGGGAGAAAATTATTGATTCCTTTTTCCCACTGCTCTTCTCTTGATTATAAATAGGAACTAAGCAGAGACCATCAAATTCTAGAGTTCTGTTCTTTGAGCAGCATAAAAAAACCTTACCTTTTTCTATAATACAGGAAGTGATGGTGCCAGGGGATACTTCCATGCCTCAGGACAGTGTGAATAAACCATCAGGCCCTGCAATAAACAAAGGAATCATTTAATTAAAGGCCCAATTGTATTGATCTTAGTTAAAGAAAAACTTTAAGTGCTCAACAATGCCAAGTTTCCATTTGAGACAAGGGGAAGCACCGAACAGCTCATTGGTCCTTGGAGAGTGTGGAAAGGCAACAAAAGACATTTTCTAGCCCACAAAAGCCCTTTGAGCATGAGTCAATTCTGCATTTTCACTAACTGATTTTTTGTGGTAGGTTTTATTTTATCATACACCATGAATGAAATATACTGGGCCAATGAACTCTGGCAGTGGTGGGAGGAGGAGAATATAACAAATATCATTATTAATAATTATTAATATTCATAAGAGCACAAAATATATAAAGAGGATAAAAATGATATTTAAAAATAAATATTATGTATTAAAATTATTGTTATTGCATAAGAGACTTCTTTGTCATATAAAGGGCTTAATTTGGGGAACTCTCTCTTCTTTAATTCTTTCTCCTTAGCCAGGTGAAATTTAGAAATATTAGTATCTGTCACTACCCATGAGTAACCATCAGCATCCCCTTCCAAGCACTGAGGTTCACAAGAGTCAAAACATAAAACGTTTTGTTTAAAAATTAAAGTATTCATATCCAAATTCACAGACAATCAAATGATCCTTCTTACCTATTAAGAAATATTCTACAGAGATTCATATAGTCTCTATTACTTTAAGTTCTGTCCTAGTTGGGGCTATACAAAAAGGAAGATCAAGTTTACTACTCACTCTCCTGTGGTTCCTCTTAGCTTATATGAAGTGGTGTTCACTACTTGTAAATCCTATTTATTACCCTCCAGGGTTCCATTCCCAATTTCCCATATGGATAGCCAAGAATTTAGTTCCCAGATAACATTGTTCCAACACTTATAGCTCAAATTCTCAGGTGATGTCTGTAGTTCTAGCAGATTGCAATTGTAAATTTCCCCAGAGACCCAATTCTCTCCCCCAGATAAAGAACAGGTTAAAAGCATCCTAGGTCACTCCCTTCATTTTTACATTTTACTCTGAGGTCTAGCAAAAGGATCAAGATGACATAATTTGTTAAGGGAAGAACTGGAATAATTAAATTTTTCATTGAATTTTATTAACTTTTATCTTGGAAAAAAAAAAACTAAATGTGTCTCTATGACAGCAAAATAAAGGCAGATTTCCAATGAACACTTGCCTCTTATAGTATGACCATCCTGGAGTTCTCATATCGTATCATCCTCCTGTCTTGAAAGCACACTTTGGTCCAACCATAAGATCAAACAACCTCCACTCCTGCAGCACCTCTCCTACCATGCCAATGAATTCTAAATACTATAGTCAAATTTTCTACTTATGCTATTCAAATCAGTCCCTATCTTGAACTTCATACAGGGTTATAGTGAATAAATAATGTTTGAATTTTGCCTATCTGTCATATATTGAAGTCATATCAGAATATCACTATTGATTTTAAAACTGAAAGAATTCAAAATCGAGACTCCTTGCTTTCTCCCAAAGGCTTCCTCACAAAAGGAATATTTCTAAAGCACAGGTCTCTCTTCTCAAGAAACTACAGTAGCTACTTTTAAGACCAGACATTTCTTTTTATTATAAAGTCTTTTTTTAAATAGTATTTAATTTTTTTCTAATTACATATCAAAATAATTCTTAACATTTATTTTTACAATATTTTAAGTTCCAAATATTTGTCCTTCCCTCTCTCTTCTCCTCTCTTCCAAAATGGAGGCAGTTTGATATAATTTATACATGTGCTATTATGTAAAATATATTTCCATTTTTAGTCACAGTTGTAATAGAAAAAACAGATCAAAAAGAAAAAAAACATGAAAAAATAAAATACAAAAAATATACTTTGATGTACATTCAAAATCCATTAGTTTTGGTTTTTTGGTGGTTTTTTTGGGGGGGGTTGTTGTTGTTTGTTTTTTTTTTGTGGATGCATACAGCATTTTCCTTTATAAGTTTTTTGTATTTGTCTTGGATCACTGGGTTTCTGAGAAGAGCTGAATTACTCATAGTGGTTATCACACAGTGTTCCTGACATTGCATATAATGTTTTCTTGGTTCTACTCTTTTCACTTTACATCAGCTTATAAAGATTTTTCCAGGTTTTTCTCAAATCTGCCTGTTCGTCATTTCTTATCGAACAATAGCATTACATTACATTTATATATTTCAGCTTATTCAAGCATTCTGCAATTAATGGGAGTCCCCTCAATTGCCAGTTTATTGTCATAATGAAAAGGACTGCTATAAATATGTTTGCACATGTTGGTGCTTTTCCTTTTTTTTTGATCCCTGCCAGATTAAAGAGTGTTGGTTACCATTTGGAAATAGTTCCAAATTGGTCTCCAACATAGTTGGATCAGTTCACGATTCCACCAATAGTGCATTACTGTCACAATTTTCCCATATTTTCTTAAATTTTTATCATTTCCTTTTTTTGTCATATTATGTTTAAGGTATTATCTCAGAGCTGATTTAATTTGCATTTATCTAATCAAAAATGATTTAGAGATTTTTTATATGCATATAGATAACTTTGATTTCTTTATCTGAAAACTGTTCATATCCTTGGACCATTTAGCAATTGCAGAATGGCTTATAGTCTTATAAATTTGACTCAGTTATCTATATATTTCAGAATGGAGGCCTTCATCAAAGATATTTGCTATAAAGATTGTTTTCTCAGCTTTCTGCTTTCTGCTTTCTTTCCAATTTTGGTTGCCTTAGTTTTGTTTGTACAAAAGCTTATTTTAATACAATAAAAATTATTTATTTTACATTTTGTAGTGCTCTTTCTTTTGGTTGGTCATGAATTCTTCTCTTCCCCATAGAACTGATAGGTAGGCTATTCCGTACTCTTCTCATGTGCTTATGGTGTCACTCTTTATGTCTTAATCATGTACCCATTTTGACCTTATCATAGTATATGGTTTGAGATGCTGGTCTATACCCAGTTTGTATTCTATTGTTTTTCAGTTTTCCCAACAGCTTTTTGTCGATAGTGAGTTTTTAATTCCAAAAGTGGGAATTTTTAGGTTTATCAAACACTAGATTACTATGGTCATCAGCTACTATGTCTTGGGTATCAAGTCTTGGATCTTACAGATCCACCATTCTATTTCTTAGCCACTACCTTTTGATGATTACTGTTCTATAATATAGTTTGAGATCTGGTAATACAATGCCATCTTCCTTTGCTTTTTTTTTTCAATAATTCCCTTTTTTTATAATTGATTTAAATATATATTTCCATTGCTCTTTGTTAAATGTAATTTTATTGCAGTATGATCTAAAAAGAATACATTTAATATTTTTACCTTTCTTCATTTGATTTTGAGGATTTTATGCCCTAATATATAGTCAATTTTTATAGAGTTTCCATGTGCTCCTGAGAAAAAAATTTTTCTTTTCTGTCTCTATTCAGTTTTTTTCCTAAGGTTTGAAGCATAATAGAATCTTCTCCCATCCCTTACTTATATTCTGTATAAGCCTCTCTACTTCAAGTGTTTTTCTTGTAAATAAAATGTTGTAATATTCTAGTTTTTGATTCACTCTGCTATCTACTATCATTTTATTTCATACCAATCACTTTCACAGTTATGATTACTGTGTATTTCCCTCCATCCTATTTTTTAATCCTGTTTGTCCTCTCTCTACTTTCACCTTTTCCCTTCCCATCAGTGTTTTAGTTGCTACTTACTTCAATCTATCTTCTCTTCTATTAGTTCCCACATCCCCTTTGCTTAATCTCCCCTCCTGCTTCCTTATCTGGTAAAATAGATTTCTATAGTCAATTGATTGAGTATACTATTCTCTCTTTCAGCCAATACTGATGAGAGTAAGGTTCAAGCAATGCCCCTAGTTCTTTGTCCCCTCTTTCCCTCCATTGTAATAGGTCTTTCACACTGCTTCTTGTAAAATAATTTATTCCATTCTACCTTTCTCTTTTTTCTGCACCCAGTATACTCTTCTTTCTCATCCCTTAATTATTTATGTCATTTCCTCAGATTCATTTTATACTGATATCCTTTATCTGTGTATACTCAAGCTGTAATATTACTGACATAATATTTTTTGCTGAGGCAATTGGAGTTAAGCAACTTGTCCAGGGTCACATAGCTAGAAAGTGTTAAGTGTCTGAGTTCAGATTTGAACCCAAGTCCTCCTGACTTCAGGGCTGGTGCTCTATCCATTGTGGCACCTAGCTGCCCCAACACAATTTTTAATACTTAACAAATATCATGTAGGGATATAAACCACTTACCTCTATTGAATCCCTTATGCTTTATTTATCCTTTTTACCTGTTTATGCTTCTCTAGGGTCTTGATATTGGAGATCAAGTTTTTATTTAATTCTGGTCTCCTCTTTATGAAAACTTGATATCCTATTTCATTGAATAACAATTTTTCCCTTGATATGATTAATTTCACTGAATAAATAATTCTTGGTTGTATTCCTAGCTCCTTTGCCTTCCCAAACATCATGTTCTTTGGCCTCTGAGCTTTTAACATTGCAGTTACTAAGTTTTGTGTTACCATGATTATGGTTCCAATAATTGAATTGTTTCTTTCTGGCCACTTGTAGCATTTTTTCCTTTTTTTAAAACTGATACTTCTGAAATTTGACTTTAATTTTCCTTGGACTTTTTATTTTAAGGATACCTTTCCTGAGGTGATCAGTAGATTTCTTCAATGCCTACTCCTCTGGTTCTAGAACATCAGGACAGTTTTCCTTAATAACTTCTTGGAACATACTGTCTAGATATGGCTTTCAAGTACTTCAATAGTTCTGATATTGTCTCTCCTGGATATTTATTTCCAATCACTTGTTTTTCCCATATGATACTTTATATTTTCTTCCATTTTTTCATTCTTTGGAATTTGTTTGATTCCTGGTATCTCATATAGTTGTTAGCTTCTACTTTCTGAATTCTAATTTTTAAGGAGCTATTTTTCCAAGTTAGCTTTTATGCTTTTTTTTCTATTTGGCTAATTCCAATTTTTTAAGCAGTTGTTTTCTCTTTCCAAGATACTGATTCATAATTATTTTGTGCCTCTCTCATTTCTTTTCCAAGTTTTTCTTCTACCTTTCATATGTTTTAAGCTACTTTTTGACCTCTTCCATGATTCTTTCTCTGCTTCCCATTTTTCTTAGGGATTTCATCCCATAGGTGATTTGACATTATTGTCCTCTTGTAAGTTTGTCTCTTGGTGTTCCCTGTTACTATAATAACTTTTTATAGTCAGATTCTTTTTTATGGTTTTTTTTTTTGCTTGTCTCTTTTTGCCTTTTTTCCCCTTTCTCTTAAATTTGAGCTCTGCTCCTGATATCTCAACCTTCTTTCCCTAGAGACTTCTAGCTCTGACTGTTTACCTGATGCTGCACTGATATTATCCTCTCAAATCCCTCATGTCTGGTGCTGTGCTAAGGAGGTGTCTGAAACTGCTAAAGACATAGGAGTCTAGCAGCTTACCTGGTGCTGAGCCAGGATTCTAGTGCTAGTAATTTGCATATCTTCAGGTCAATGGAGATTTCTGAATTGCCCTGGCTATTTACTGAAGCACATGGTGGTCTGGCCACTATAGACTGCCTGTTTGCCCAGGACTATGCTGAAACATGTGATGGTTCTTATAGTTGCAGTCTGCCCAATCCCCTGACTATGATGAGAAATATAAGGAGTCTTGGTGTTAGTGTCTACCAATTCCATCACCTTGGGACTCAGGATGTATTGCTGACTTGCTGAGATGCTTCTTTTCTTTGACCATTCTCCCCTTTAAACTGAGTAAGACAGAACTTTCCTTTCAATCTTCCAAGTTTCTTTGGCTCAAAGATTGTTTCACCCTATCTTTTTGATGGTTCTTCTATTTCAGGATATGTGTGAGATTGCTAATTTTACAAATATTTGAGGATGAATATTGAAGAGTTACAATAATTTAGTGCGTACTCTACCACCTTAGCTCCCAGAAGTCAAATCAAAGATTGATTTTCTTGTATATAAAGTTCTTCATAACTTGGCTCCAAACCACCAACCCCAGCCTTATGCATTGTTCCATCTGCCTTTTAGTCAAGCCAAACTCACCTTCTCACTGTTTCTCATAAATAATATTCCATCTCATATCTCCATGCATTTATACAAACAATCTCCCAATTTGCAATGCTTTTTTTACCCTTACCTCAATCACTTGCTATCTTTGCTTCTTTAAATACCACGCTTAAAAATTAACTGTTTCATGAGGTCTTTTCTGATTCATCCAGGTGCTCTTTCCTCCACCAAATACTACCTTATGTATACCCACATAATTTTTATGTATGTTTGTGTATATAAATGCATATATATGCATTTATGTGTCTATGTTGTATACATTATAGACACCTTTTTCCACCTATAATAGAGGTTTTATACCTTTTTCAGTGCCTACATATCTTGGATTTCAATGTCTCTTATTCAATTGCAGGAAATCAAATTCTAGAGTTTACCATACAGAAGAAATACAATAAGAAATTTAATAATTTTTCATAAATAAAATTATATCACATATGGACATAACATTTTAGTATCATAAAATTGTTAAATGTTTATCATGACATAGCCAAATAAATCAGTAAGATCTTGATTCTTCTTCTAACTAATCACCAATTTATTCTCCATATAGTTTTTGGGATTCTAACATGTAATGTTCAGCGTATAGGTTATTTCTTGCTTTGGATTTGATTGAGACCAGAATAAAGAATAATGATTCACAGAGATCAGTTTTTATAAATGAAATTCAGGCTTGGAGAATACATCTATGTAAGAATGAGACATGGCTCTCCAAGGGGTATTCCAAAAATGTTGTAACTTCATTGTTTAGAAATCAATTCAAAGTCTCTGGATATTGTAAAAGTCATTCATCTTTCACTGGGTCATTGTCACAGGGTTGTGTTTTTTTTCTGGCTTAATTTGAAAAGAATTTTCTATCTAAACCATATTCATTTTGTTTAGTTCAATAGATATTATTTCTTCAAATGTCATCCCTTTTTTACCTTGCCCCTGTCATCTCATCTGTCTCTCTCCAATATACATTTTTAGAATATTTCAATAGGACAATATAGCTCTATATCGAATACACTATGTCTCCCTTGACAAGATCCTCATTCTCCTCATGGATATAGATACACCAAATTGGGAATTTTTGTCCAATAAAGTTAAGTTCCTTCAACAGAAGAACTATTTTAGTTATTGTTGTTATCAGTGCCTACTACATAATTGAGGCTTAATAAATGATTGTTTATTGATAAATTAACTGATTATTATTTTGGTGGAACTTGGACAAATAACTCAAATTATTCTCTAGTTGATTCCCTCCAAAAATGATAGGAGAGAGTAGAACCATTTTTTTTCCAGTGAAGGTATTATAGCACCTCCTTAATGGCAGCTATGTGGCACAGCAGATAGAGTTCTGGATAAGGAAGACTTGAATTCAAGCCTACCTTTAGACACTTACCTATGTAAGCAAGTTGCTTAACTTCCATCTACCTTAGTTTCCTCATCCTTAAATTGGGCTAATAGTAACACATACCTCCCAGGATTATTGTGATAATAAAATAAGATATTTGTAAATAACTTTGTAAATCTTAGAACATTATATAAATGCTATTTATATTATATTGTATATGTTGTTACATGTGCTATATTATGTAAATGCTATATTTTTACCATAGCAAAAGAGATTTATCATTTTATTACATTTTTGTTTATTAATCATCATTGCATGATACCCATGAAAGACAGAGTAGTATTGTGGTTAGAGAGCCAATCTGAGTCAGCAAAGTCTGATTCCAAGTTCCACATCTGAAACATACTGAACATATCACCCTAGGCAAATCATTTAACCTCTTAATATCCCAGGAAAACCTCTGTCTATAAATTGAAGTTTTGGAGTGGAACAATAGAAGGAGTTTCATTAAGTTTCCTTTATGAATTTTCAAATCCACATTCCACCACACACACTATCTCCCCCCAAAAAATATCCATTGTGTATAAATTGTCAGAAGGAATTGAGGGCATTGAATATTAGAAATTTTAGGTTCCTTGCAACAAAGATTGTCAGAACTGGAAAAAATCTGAGAAATTATTTAGTTCTTCTCATTTTACTTAAGAAGGAAACTTAATCATACCAGCTAGCAGAATGGAAGAAAACTGAGTGGCATAATAGATCAGATGCCAAGCTTAGAATCAGGAAGACTCATGTTCATGAGTTCAAATATGACTTCAGCCATTTAGTAGTTATGTGACTCTGTGCAAGTCATTTCACCCTATTTGCCTTCTCTGTAAAATGTGATGAAGAAGGAAATCTCAATCCATTCTGGCGTTCTTGTCAAGGAAACTCCAAATGGAGTCATGAAGAGATGGATATTGAATAAAAACAACAACAATATTGTAGCAATGTAGACTTCAACAACAGTATCTTTGTTTCAATAGAAGGATCTTTCTAGGATACCATAAAGCCCCCTTTTTGTAGTAAAATATGGTTCCCATTAAACTAAACTATTGTTTCTCTCTGAAATGAGAAGCCTGGCCAGTCTTGGAGGAGATGGGATCACCATCTGTTATGGTAGTTTTTCTATCTCAGGTTATCTTTTAGTCAACCTGGGCCCAGACACACATGCTGTGCTTCCATACAAAATGTTTTCTGAGGGTGCTTTCTGTTTCTGAGAAATCTGGACTAGTCTACAGATAAATTGAATTAACTTTCAGTTGATTATAGAAGGGAAGGAAGAAAGAAGCAGAATCAGGAGGGAAAGTTGCTAGGAAACTGATTTGCATTTCAATTCAGAAAACTACACTAAAGAAATCATTTCAATTCATTCAATCACATTGAAGAAAAGAGCAGCTTCATAGACATTAGCCAATTTGGTCCATGGACTTTACCCAACAGTTATCATTATTCAAAGTGTAGAAATTGGGAAAAGATTGCAGAAGGCCCTGAAAAAACAATCCCCATTCATGTAACTCAAAGGACATGCCTTTCTAATCCTTATCTTCATTGATCTTTGATAGGGATGTTAAAATTTCCACTTTCTGAGTCTACATTTCATATTCCTCTATTATCCTGTCCCTAAACTGAAAGTGAATCTACAGTTAGTGTTATACAATTTTGTCTCCATGTCAGTTTGTTTCCTGTTAGTATTGGACCCCAGATATAATTCTCATCACCAAGATTGTTCTAGAAGTCTTCATTTCTTTCTCTATCATGAGCCAGAATCAGAGAATTGGAGAATCTCAGTGAAAAGAGACTCTAGAAGCCAATTAGTCTTAAATGGCAAGTGCTTACTTGATAACAGTGTTTGCATGACAAGAAATCTCCTCATATATTGAAGATACTAAAACTGGTCTTCTAAACTTTGACAGTAACAGGGAAATTACAACTTTTTAAGAAGATACTATTACATTTTCAGACAACTTTAATTGTTGGAATCACTTTTCCATACAATGAAACTAAATATGTCTCATTGAAAACCTATCACTGATATTTGTGTCCTCTAAAGTCAAGAAGAAGTCAATTCAATCCAATAAACATTTATAAAGTAACTTGACACAACACTTTTCAAATAGAGGAAATCATGTCCCTTTAAGTCTTCTCTGTTAACTACCTTCTATTCTGTCTATTATTCTCTCTAGATAGATAGATAGAATACATATTATTAATATATAATCCCAGTTGTCCAACTATTAGTTACTCTCTTTTAGATCCAACCTACTATGTGAATATTCTTCCTTAAATGTGATAACTATAACCAAAATATATTCAAATGAGATATGATTAGGATCAGGTATAATAGAAATTATTATTCATAAAAATCCTCCTCTGAAAATTCATTATGATATGGAATGGACCCTGGCTTTTAGAGACCTATGTGCTCTGTGGGTCCTGCTGTGATAGAATATGTCTATTAGCTAAAGAGACCAATGAATCATTAAGCATTTTAAAGTGTCTACTATGGGCCAACCAGGGTGCTAAATGCTTGGGAATTTGAGGAGAGGCAAAAGACAGTCTTTGCCCTCCAGGAGCTCACAGATTAATGGAGAGACAACAAGCAAACAAATATGTACAAACAAGTTACATATAAAAGTACTTATCAAAGGGAACGATGAAGTCTAGATTTTTTGGGTTCCTGGTCAGGGAATGATGAGATTAGGGTTCCTGGTGGTCATGGAGTTAGATGATGAGGTTAGTGGCAGGTTTGGAGTTCAGGGAACCAAATGAAGAGGTTTGGCTCCCCTAAATCCCCTTAGGATTTGGCTCAGGGTAGGGAGTTGTGGGAACTCCCTTCTGGCAGTACCAAGGTCCTTTGTAAAGGAATATATGAACCTGAAAAGCTGAGCTGGTAAAAAGAAATTTATTATTGGCATTTGGGAATTCAACCTTTTCTATCCATGCATGAATAGAAAGACTGAATTCCTTAGTGACAAGGTCCTGTTAGAGAAGTAAAGTTTCTAGTGGAGAAATCCCAATAGAGAGATATAAAGTCTTGTTAGGGAACTAGGTGAGACAGATAAAGAGAAGGCAATACTGAAAGAGTTGAAAGAGAATATCATTTCAGCAGGCAGAGATTTGCTGCTATACCAGGGAGAGAGAGAGAGTTTCCTTGGCATAGCATATTAGGTCTTCTGCAAGGACTGAGCTTAAAATTGCTGTTTTTATAAGGAAATTTGAGACAGAAGATTCCCTCAATGCTGTCACTGGCCCAAGATTAGATGAGACCACTTACTGAGAGTGGTTTTGAGCCAACAATAGGGGTCAATGGAAATCTAGATCTCCAGCTAAATGAGATTACTTCAACTAGTCCAAGATAAACTACTTTATCTTGGTTCCCTGGGGTGAAGTCTCACAGAGGCAGGGTTCAAAGAGAGTATCTCCTTCAAGGAGATTTAGAGAGAGTTTTGGGGTTCCCCTCATCAAGAAGGCATTAGAATAAAGAGTGGTTGTAAAAGTCTTCCTTTAAATGACAAGATTTTAGTTGGGACTTGAAAGAATCCATGGAAGTCAGGAAATTGATGAGGAGGGAGAAAATTTTAGACATGAGGGACAGCTAGAGAAACTGTTCAGAACTGATAAATGGGGGTCTTGTTCATCAAAAAGCAAAGAGGCCAGTGTCATTTGATCAAAGAGCATGTTGATGAAGTAAGAGAAAACTATAAGAGAACTGGAAGAATTGAGAGTTGGTTATGCAGGGTTTTGAAATCCAAACAGGATATTTCACATTTGTTCCTAGAGATGGGGCTGTGGAGCCACTGGAACTTATTGAATAAATGGTGACATTGTCAGATACTTTACTGTAGAAATTAAGCTACACACACATTGACATTCTTATAATTCAAACCAGAAGATAATTTTTAAATGATCCAAACAAATGGGAGGGAAAAAATCTTATATACTTCCCAAAGGGACAAATAAAAAAGCAAATTAAGCCTTACAGACCTTCTTTTATATGATTAAATTGACTTGATATAATGGTAATATGATTCCAACAGTATTGACTTGGGGTAGTAATAAAAAGCTGGAAAAATTGAGTGTGTCAAGTCTAAAGGTAGCCTCTCTGCAATACCATCACTGACCTCTTTTCTGATCTAGTAATATTCATTATATTTCTCTCCACCATAAAGATAAAAGTCACTTATGAAACTTTGTAACAGATATTTCATATTCACCTCAGATTTTCACTGGTCTGAGATCTCCTGGTCAGCCAAGCATGGCCTTCTTTTGGCCTTCATTTGTAGGATGAGTCTGGTTGAGTTCACGTTCTCTTTGAAGAGATTCTTTTCCTTCTGGTAAGTTGATATCAAAATCTAGAACTTCAGAACCCTTAGCCCATGAAACTGAAAATGAATATTTTTTGAGCATCTGTAGAAATTAACCTGTGCTCAGAGAAGGAAACCTGCAAAAGAAGGCACTTAAGGATTAAAAGTCCCATCTCAGACTCACTTAGGCAAACACAGGCTGATTGCTAATATCATGAGCTTAGACAAATTGCATTGTTGTTGGAGAAGGTGAAAAGTAAAGAAATCCTCCTCCCCTCACTGAAATAGAGAAAATTCTGACAGTGCCCCCAAAGACAAGACACAAAATAGAATAAAACCATTTCTATAGTTCTTCTGGTGGAGTATTATGAAAGGGTGGCATTCATTCATAAAAATCTATACCCATGATGCTCATTGGTCAAATATCTACACAACCACCTAATGATAGAAACCAACAAGGAGTTTTTGTGTCATCTCAACAAAATCCATGTCCTCATCCAAGGAGCCAGAGCATACAACCAGCAATCTGGGAGATGCCTTCTTCTAACAAAGGAGTGTACTCAAATGAAAAATGAAATGAAAAATCAATCAAGGGAATTGGGGAACTCACTTGCTATATGTAGAATGAGGAATTGGGCCAGATGACCTTTGTGGTCTCTTCTAGTTCTAAAATCTATGATCCTAATCTAGATTTTCTATTTTACCAGAAAGAAAACTGAAAGTAATAAAAACTCTTTGCCTTGTCCTTTGTAACATAGATTTGAATCATGAAAGCCAAAGATCTAACTCAAATTAGATGACTATAAATCCAATAAGATCTTCCCCTAATAACAATGTTGCCTACATTCTCATGGAACAGCCAGGTGGCCCAATGTATAGAATACTGATGCCTGAAATCAAGAATTCTCATCTTCATAACTTCAAAACTGGTCTCAGACATTTATAACTGTGTGACTCTGGGAAAGTCACTTAACTTTGTCTCAATCTCCTCATACGTAGAAATAGCTAGAAAATGCAAACCACTCCAATATATCTCTGCCAAGAAAACCCCAAAAAGGAGGGTCATGAAGAGCTGGACATGACTAAAATGACTGAACAATAACAATATCTTATCATACATATATAATCAAAGTTTTATGTGAATTGAATCAAATTCAATTTCTATTCTACCCTATAACTTTCTAGCAATTTAGGAACATGATGATAGATCAATGGCTTAACAGAGAAGTCTAAGTAAAGCATAAGAGACAAAGAACTATGGTGTCACTGGCCACTTAAGATTAAAAGAAATAAAGTTAAAGTATCTTGCAAAGAATGTTGTATATTAATGAGGAAATGTTATTCAATTTACCCACACTATTTACCCACAATTTATACTCTATTTACAGTTTTGTAGGAACACTTCCTTCATCTGTAACTTCCATGGATCATGTAAAATAAATACTGCCCAATACAACATTCAACCTTGCTATGTCAATCATACTTAAGTCAATTCCTAGAATGAAATTTCATAGGTTTGTATTTTCTAGGCATCCAATTTCACACTACATTGACTGCTTTTAGGTCAATTTCTTACTACATATTCGTTTAAGGATTCAAAATAAGGGAGCAGAAAGAGCCCAGGATGGGAAATCAGAAAACCTGAGTTCGATTTCTAACTACGTAGCTTCAAAGCGTTGTAACCTAGATTGAATATTTCATACCTCTGGCATCAATTTCCTCATCTGTCAAATAGGAATCACTGGAGATTTGGAGCTTAATTGAACCTTAAAGATAATCTAGTCTTACAAATAAAACTGAAATTCATGAAATGATTTGTGCTAGATCAAACAGGTAATAAGAAGCAAAACTATTGAATAATTATATCTTTGATGATAACCAAATGATATGACCACTATAAATTATTTTACACTAAAAATGTCACAGAAATGTCAACTATTAGTGCTTATGTTGACCTAAGACACTTGTTGATAGAGATAATCTGGAGAACTCTCCATAAGGAGAATAAAAGTTGAAAATCATGCAAAACATTTGAAAAACAAAGCCAGGGCCTATTTGCTTCTCTGTGTTTTGTTTTGTTTTTTAATTATTGATTAATTCCCTCTGTAGAAGCCCACTTCCCTAATATAACTTGTTATCTAAAGAGATGCCAAAGGAAATGAGATAACAATTTACTTGATCACAGCTGGGATATCAAAATCTCAACTTGAATAAAGGTCTTCTTGATTTCAAGAAAAAACCTCTATCCACTATGGCTGTTCTTTTTCCTTCTAAATATTTACAATGTTACTATATGTCATACCAAACATATCCCACTATCTACCACTATGATAGGTATATAATGTATGTATTGTGTGCATACATGTGTGTATATGTGTACACCTATGCTTTATGCATGCATGTATGATATATGTGTATTTGTATTATAGTTCTATGTCTACATGTGTGTAAGTATAAGTATATATGTATATTTTGTGTGTGTGCCTACATATAGATATATGTACATGCAAGTATGTGTTTGTTTGTATGTATATGTGTATGCAAGTGTATGTTTATGTGTATATATATGCATGTGTGTATTTTGTCTCTCCTTATTAGAATGCAGTAAGCTCCCTTAGTGCAGCAATCATATGTGTTTTTATTCCTAGTACTTTTTCATTCATTTATTCATTGATATTTTGGTGCCATCAGATGGAGCCATAGTCAATGAATTCACCTCAACAGAATCACAGTAATCCTTAATTACTTAATTGGATCCTTGGCTTTTTTAGCCTATTGATTCCCATTTATATTAATTCAGGGAAATGTGAGCATTAGGGTCTGTATTTTACCTTGTCATATTGATCTGCTCATATGCCCCTCCCTCCCTACTGTTGTCTTGTGTTAAAAAGATCTTGTTTCTCTACAAGGTCTTGTGCAACTCTCTTCCTGTAAGTGTGCTGGATACATTCATAGATTCTCAACACAGATGATACCTTGACCCTCTCAAGGTTCTAGTGGGTGCCAACATGGGTTTAGTTTAGGCCCTTACAAAGCAGTTGAGTCGTTTAGTTGTTGTTCTTGAGTCACTTCAGTTGTATCCAATACTTTATGACCCCATTTTAAGGTTTTCTTGGCAAAGATACTGAAATTCTTTCCCATTTCCTTCTCCAAATCATTTTTACAGATGAGGAAATTGAGGCAAACAGGGTTAAGTGACTTTCCCAGAGTCACATGGTTAGTAAGTGTCTGAAGTCATATTTGAACTCAGGTCTTCCTGCTCCAAACCTGATACTCTACCTACTGTGCTACCTAGCTTTCCTGGAGTGATGTAGGTCACACGCTTTTCCCTGGGTTTCTGTTTTCCCTGGAAGATAAGATCTTCCTAATGTTTTGCCATGGCAAGTCCCTAGAATCAAAGATCTAGAAGGAACATTAAAAAATCATCTAATCCAACATCTTCATTTTACAAATGAGAAAACTAAGGCTTAAGAAGTTGAAATCATATATTAAAGAATGCATAAATATCAAGTATCAAAGATGGAATCTGAACTCACGTCTTACAGACACCTGAGTCAGTGATATATCCATTGGTTCACAACTTTCTGAGTTGTAACTTTCTCTTCTATAAAATAGGGGTAAGCACCAATAGAGCACCAACACTGGAATCAAGAGGATTTGAACTCAAATACAGTCTACTTCCTAGCTCCATGACCCTTGGCAAGTCACTTTACTTTTATTGCCTCCAAAAAAGTACTTTAGAAAAAGCATTTTCTCTAGCTGTTAAAACCTTAGCTATGTAAGAGGTAGAACAATATTCTTTCCCATGTTTTTATTTTATTTATTTATTCTTTTTCTCTACTCCACCTACTGACCTTCCTGGCTTCTTTTAAATCCCACCTAAAATCCTACTTAGGGAAATTTCCCCTAATCCCTCTTAATTACAATACCCTCCTTCTTTTAATTATTTGCTATTTATCCTGCACATAGCTCTATTTGAAGATATTTGTTTGCACATTGCCTTCTCTATTAGACTATAAGTTCCTTGGGGGCTGAGACTGTTATTTGCCTCTTTTTCTTAACCCAACACTTAGCACAATGTCAGACACATGATAGTAGCTTTAGACTTTAAACTTTAAAGCACTAAATTGAAAAGGGACCGATTATTTCCTTAAAAATTTTTCAATAAAAGCATTATATAGATGAATGTATAGTAGACTTCTTGACAATTATTCCATATAATTTATTTCTTCCTCCATTCTCATCCTAAGGAATTGTGATACAGTGTAAATGGGCCTGGCTACAAGACAATTCTTGTCCAATCACAGAGTCACCCTGTTAGCTCAGTGTTGGCTACAACAGTTCAGCCTGCTGGACACTAGGGATCGCCCTTGTGCCACAAAAAACGCAGAACAGAAACCAGTTACCTGTTTAATCAGAAGCTTCTATCTTCATTGTTTAACCTGATTTTAAGATAAGATCCTTGACAAATGTATCTCATGGGATCATTCAAGTTCCTTTTGCTTTTAATTCACTTCAAAATATTAATACCATTTAAAATCTAATTTCCTAATTGTAGGAGACCTGTCAAGCTCGAAAATGCCTACAAAGTCCCAAGATTTCTTAAAGGGATATCCTTTCTCCTACCACTTCCCACTCCCTGCCTTGGCACCCTCCCCTGGGCATAGAGGAGAAAGATGATAATAATTTTTATTTCTAAGAAAAAACAAATAAATTTTTAAAAATAACAATGCTGATGAAAGCTCTGATTTTTATAGCATTTTAAGGAAATAGCTCTTTTTGTAATATTATTATCCCCCTTTTATAATTGCAGATATCAAAGCCAGGAAGATTATAATTGAAGAGGCTATGTTTGACCACAAAAGAAACAAACCATTCCTAATCACTAGGCAAGGCTGTGCCAACTCATATATAAGTACGTGCTTTTAAGATGGCCTCATTTCAATCAATTAGTTAATAATAAGTCAAGGAGTATTTAGTAATCATCTGATATGATCCAGACCCTGTGCTGAGCATGAGGCATACAAAGAAAGACAAAAATACAGTCCATAATTTCAATACACTCATAATCTAATAGGAGAGATAACATGCAAAGTATATTACATACAAAATATATATAGTATAACTGAGAGGTAATCTCAGAAAAAAGGCACCAGTCTAGGAGGATGGGAAGAGACTACAACCTTTAATTCATTGTGCTTCAACTTTTATCATTAGAGAAAATCAAAAATACATAGATTTAGAAGTGGAAAGGATATCAGACATTATCTAGTTCAACTTGGAAATTATATAGACAAAATCTCAAGAGATTGTTTTTTCCAGGGTCAAACAGAAATCAGAATTTGAATACAGTTGAAACTCCATAGTATATGATGTTTCTTTAGATCCTAAAGGTTTTTGGTCTTCCTGAGACTGTTATTAAAATATAAATCACTATGAATCAGTTTACAGCTTACTTAATGAAAATATCCCTGACAGTCAGGGCACTTGGGGATCTTATGAATTAACAAGGTAACCACCAAGCCTGGAAATATCCGTTTCTCAGTATCAGTTGCACTTGGCAAAGGAAAGAAAAAAAGCAATAGAAAGGCAGGAATCCAAAGCCAAGTCTCATGTTCACCCAGGCAAACATGTATTTCTCCCTAACAAGTTATTTTGCTACAAGGTGGCATTTGCCTAAATTGGGGGATTAGAGGAAAGAAATCTCTCACCCCTCAACACATCTGTCAGACACTTATATCTGTGTCAGAAATGAAATGTCAGTCAACAAACTTTCATTAGTCCTTGTGTATAAATTCCTCTGCCATCCTAGCAAGAATATCTTCTAACACTCTGCTACACACACACACACACACACACACACACACACACACACACACACACACACACAAACACAAACACAAACATACATTCCAAAAACAAACATATATAGATATATTAAACTGGTGCCAGATAGATTTTATGACTATTTTGTCTGTATTGATTTATATATTTTATATAAGTCAACATAAGACCAATCAAATAGTCATCATTAATAATTGCAAGAAGGACATTGTTAGAGAATGAATGGTCTAGCTGTAGAGCCATCTGTTAAACATCCATTAGTAGAATGTGTTGATTAGAGCAGTTAATTGTCACCTTGGAAAACAGATTAGGTTCAACTCTAAGAAGATGAGTGAAAGACAAGATCTAACAATAAGGAGAGGAGACAAAAGGGTGAGAAAAGCAAAGTCTCAGAATTGGAAGAAACCTCAGAAAGTTCTTCCTCTGAGTCCAAACTATCTGATCAAGCAAGCATCTATTCTATAATATTTCCAAGTGCTTGTTCAGCCTCTTATTGGACATCAACTCTCAAGCAAGCTTCTTCTTAAACCTATTACTTCTCAAAACAGATAATTCCACTTTAGGACAGGTCTAATTGCTGAGGATTTCTTTGCTTGTTATTAATTCTCTTGACTTTGCTTCTAAATCTGTTTCCATAATATAAACTCATTCCTCCTAATTCTAACTTCTGTGAATAACCAGAACAAGTGTATTCTTCTAGGTGCCATTTGTTCATATACTGAAAAATAGTGAGGGTAGCCTTTCTAAATCTTCTCTTTCATTAGATATGTACCACTACCTAAAACTGGTCATCATATGCCATATGCCATGAGCTCTAGTCCTCTCCTCTCTAGTTCAGTCATTCTGGTGATGGTCTTCTGGACCTACAGTTGATTCACATTGCACATGTAGTTTGATCAAACAATAGTATAGCAAGCTACTTTCCTATAAAAAGTCTCTTTCTTACATTTGATGTCCCCAGTTAGGAAGATTTTCACTCTGTTGCTAGATGAAAGTGCTTAGAAAATCTTAAACTCCCTTAAACAAAGAATCAATAACCTTTTATTCCCTAGATGTACCTTTCTCTAAAGGACATATGGATTCATACAGAGATATATGGATTTACCCAATCAGAAATTATTTCAAGTACCCATACTACTAGAAACTCTACCTATTTCTTGAACAGGATATATTTTAGTGTGCCCTAGTGTATTAAGAAAATTTATATGTTCAGATTCACTCCTATAAATGATGCTCTCAGACTCAATTGAAAATGAAAGTAAGGTTTTAATCAAATAGGACAAGGTATAGATAGTTTAGATTTGCATAAAAAAAACAAATAGAAATTAAAAACAATTAACAATATGACAATTATAGCAGATAGAGGAAGAGAATGCATCACCAATTCAAGGGAACCTCAAAAACTCAAATGGCTGGGAGCCCCGTTTCAGCCTTAATCAACTTGAATTGTGTAAAGATTTTCCCAGGCAAAGTGTCCTTCCCGCGGGTGAAGTTCAACTATGGTTTAGAATTCGGGCTTTTTATATGTTTTCAAACAAATAAGGCTCCCGGCCAAAACTAGCTAAATAAGGTTTTTTGACAAGGATTTGAAACATGTGCAGTTTGTGTGACAAAGCTCAATATATATTTTGGGGACATATTCATGTTGACTCATCCCAGACCTGAGGCTTGACATATATCCTTATTAATTGCATATGATCAGGGAGGAAGCCACCCAACCCTAAGCATAAGCATTTTCCAAGAATGGCTAGTTCCTGGTATCTATTGTCAAGAACATGCAGACTTCATGGAAAGGTCAAGTTCCTATAATTTAGAAGCTCAGGCCTGTTAGATTTGAGTGAGCTTATAATTCTAATATGAAATCTTAATTTCTTATTCACCTAGTAAAATACTATTTGTATATCTCCTTATCAGAAGCAGACAACTATGCATAAAGTACTTTTATTTACTCTTAGTATAGACTCAATAAAGAAATACATAATATCAAGAAAACCAGGCATTAAAAATGTCTTCCAAATACTGTGAACCCAAAGTCTCAACCCAACTCTCTACTGTCTCTAAACATAGTTTTGTTCCAAATCTAGAAATTCTAGTAAATGTTTGAGTTTCTTTAGTCAGTAAAATCAGTAAGTATTTATTAAGTATATACTATATGACATGTTCTAAAGGTTAGGAATACAAAAGAGGCAAAAGACAATTCCTTCCCTCAAAGAAATCACAGTCTAATGGGAAAATTACAAGCAAACAAATATATACAAAAATGAGCTCTACACAGGATGATGCTGTTGAATTGTTTTGGAATTTTCTTGGCAAAGAGACTAAAGTGGCTTGCTAAATTTTTTGTCCAGTTCATTTTACAGATAAGGAAACTTGGGCAGAATTAAATGACTTTCCCATTGTTACACAGCTAGTAAATGTCTGCAGCCAGATTTGAACTCACAAGGATGAGTCTTCCTGACCCCAGAGCCTGCCATATGTGTCTGTGTGTGTGTGTGTGCACGCGCACATGCGTGAGTGTGCATGTGTGTGTGTATGTATATATATATATATATATATATATATATATATATATATATATATATTAAGTAGGAAATAAATAAGAGGGAGAAGGCATTCAAATTAAGGAGGTTGGGAAAAAGTTTCCCATAGAAGAAGGGATTTTAGTTGGGAAAAAAGGATTTTGAAGGAAGCCAGGGAAGAAAAGAGAGATGAGGAAGGAGAGCATTCTAGCCAGCCAGGAAAAAAAAAATGTACAGAGCTATGAAATGTACAGGGCACACAAGGAAGCCAATGTCATTAAATCAAAGAGTATTGGGTGGGGAATAAAGTATAAGACTGGAAAAGTGTTTATGAACACTTTTGAGCATCAGAGTATATATTATGTAATAATGATATTCTCATATATAATTATGTCCTCACCTGAGATGCAGAGAGGAAGCACCATGGAAAATTTGAAGAGGGATAAAAAGACTTAAAAGAACTGCTGGGGGGGGGGGCAGTTAGGTGGTGTGATGCAGTGGATGGAGCACCAGCCCTGAAGTCAGGAGGACCTGAATTCAAATCTGACCTCAGACATTTAATACTTCCTAGTGAGTGACCCTGGGCAAGTCATTTAACTCCAATTGCCTTAGGGAGAAAAAAAACTGCTATGGAAAGTGATATAGTGAGTTGATAATTTCCCTACAACTGCTCCCCTATGTAGGCAAAGTGGTGAATATGTATTGCTCTGCTCACCCCAAAATTCCAAGATGAAGACAAAATCTAGAATCAGGATCTTAGCTCAGCCCAGAGCATCAGACTCGGAACCCTATACAAATTAAAGTTCAGAAGCATCTATGTTTTCCCCTGTTCTCAGTTGTCTAGTCACTGGCGGAGACCTCTGGCTATTTCTGCCTACTGAACACCAGGTAAATAGCCTCAGCAGTCAAACCCAGTAAGAAGTAATACAGCCAGAAAGGATATTGACTTCCCTTTATCTACAGAGCAACATCACTTAGTCTTAAATATTTCCTTTCCTGCTCTCTTATCAGGCCAAAGCCCCTTTGCTCTGTGGCAGAGAAGGGAATAGAAGGGAGAGTTGGAGAAGAAAGAATGGGGCTGCTGCTGCCTAAGCAAGCGCTCCTGATCAACCAGCCTAACCACCCTATCCATAAAGAAAATGAAATTAGCATAGTATGCCCTGTTCTTGCTAAAACCTTTTAGTGATCACTATTTCCTTTTCTAAGTGCTTACAAATCATCCCTTAATAAAAGGTTTTAGAATTTTGGCAGGAGCAAAGGTCAGAATCACAAGAATATAATTTTCAAGACTCCACCTTTCTCCCTTTTCTGAAAATTAGGACACTTTGGCCTTTTTCAGCCCAGAGGCACATCTTCACATCATCTAGGATCATTGAAACATCACAGACAATTTCTTAGCAATCATATCTGCCACAGTTTTCAGGTTCGTGTCATTCTTTTAGGCTTGATAACTTGCAGTAAGAGAGGTCAGCTAAATGTTGCCTGGAGGTCTTTTCACTTTTCTTGATTTTCTACTCCCTGCTAATCACTTCTAATCTTTCCAGTCCAAAAATTCTTCTTAAAGAAGAAAGCTCAGTTGCAACATACCTTGGGGTAGAGGAGTGGAACAAGTCCACCCCTACACCTTCTGATGGAAATCTGTGCTTAGGGCAGAGGCTAGAAAGGTAGTGGATCTCTAGTCCTGAGCTCAACTAGCTCTTAAGACTAGATATTATGACTAAGACTTGCTCTACAGAAAAGGTTATACATCTAGATATATACTATATGCCCATGAGCTCCCACTTTTAACCCTTCCTACCATCTTTTCCAGATCTTAACATTCCCTGTTTGACAATCTTTTCTAGGCCTAATGTTGGGATTATAAGAGATTAGCTTTGATCATTAATAAATCTTACAGCTCATCTAACTCAACTCTATCATTTCACAGGTGAGGAAACAAGGGCCCAGAGACTGAAGTGATTTGGTCACACAACTAATAAATGAACCCAGACCCTCCCACTTCAAATCCAGTTCTTTTCCTATTGCTCTACAACTATTTCATTCCTTTTTCTATGCTCAAAACTCCCTTCAGGATTGAACGTTGGGTCTATGAGATTTGCATGCAAGAACTGACAAAATATGAATGATGGTGAGTCAGAAACATTAAATTATTTGAAATGAAAAAAGATAACCAGCTCAGAGAACTTCCCATTATCTTGTGAACATCCCTAGTCATTGAATTAATGATAGCTGTTTTGTGTTATACAAATTGTCATCCACCAGTAGATGGCTCTCTCATTCTTGAGAAAAAAAAGAAAGTGAAGGAATCAAGGGCCCTTGCATTTCCTCCAAAACTCACTTGCAGGCCTCTGCAGTCAAGAAACATGTCTCTTGCAAAGGGTTGTGGGTCTTCTAACTCATGTGACTTTCCTTTAAGCACTCTCTTTGGTGTGTATCTACTTATTTTACCTGGAAGAGAATATGACAGATTTCAGTAGGTTTTTTTTGAAGCCTCTTAAAAAACCTTTGCCCTCCTTCCCAGGACATATATCCAGTCAGAAGGGTCCTTGCACTCACCTCAGGTAACATTCCACCACTATCAATCTAAGAGGAATAAGAGAGGAAAAAACATACCTCTTAATCTGGTTTAAGAGATACAGTGACCTAGCGAATTGAGTGTTGGTCATGGTTTTTGAAAAACCTAAATTCTAGTCACACTGATTCAATGTTTTCTTAATATATTTCTGTAAAGCATGCTACTCCCCCTCTCTCATCTTTAGTTCCCTAATTCATAAAGTAAAATATTTCCACTATTATTTACCGGACAAGGTTGGATAGAGAATGGACAATATATTATCAACCAAAGAGCCCTAAAGAAATGATAGGTAAAACAAGCATCCTACCACCTAAGGTTTTCTGTCTGTTTTCTTACCAAGAAGCAAATACTTAGAAACAAAGAGTGTCCGGATGACTGAAAAAGATTTATTAAATGCTTAAACATCAGAAATGCAAATAGAAAAGTGGGGAAAAGCCATTGAACTATAGGAACTCACATTCTAATAGAGGAAGACGACACCCATAGGAGATCTCAGTGTCAAGGCAGATAGAAAGGTACCTATGTCCCTGGAGTGTACCTGAAGACTAAATGGCAATGCACTTTTCTTATATTACCTCCACCAACAAAATTACATTTATCTCTGATGTTTAATCTCTTGACAGAGATTCAAGGTCCCCAGTGGCAAGAATCATCCTCTTATTATTAACAATAACAGAACACACATTTCTATATTGCTTTACAGTCTATAAAGTATATTTCTCACAACAGCCTGAGGCAGAGCAAGGATGAAACAGTAGAAAAGCATTCAACAAATCTTCAGGTTTTTGACTCACCTTAGATGCTCTAACTCTAATGAGGAATTTGAAGAAGTCTAATCTCTCTTTCACAAGAAAGTCTTTCAAATGAAGACCGAGCTTATGTCCCTTCTAAGTATTCTCTCCTCAAGTGAAATATTTCTAATTCCTTCCATCAATTCTATATTTTAGATGCTCTAAAATATCCTTTTCACCAGTGACAAAAGGCTACATTTCTTATTAGCTCTGTTTTACAAAAAGGGAAACTGATGTTTACAATGCCCAGAAGTAATTAGCCTAAAATCACAGAACTACTTAAATGATCAAAGGGGATCAGGTGTTTTCTGCAAGACCAGCCAGAAGAAGGGATCAGATTAACCTGCCTGGAATCTGCGCCTGTGACCTGAGACAGAGCCAGAGGATGAGATTTGCAAAACTCCCTATCTGCAAAGGAAACAGAGCCACTTACTGAGAAAGTGCTAGGGCTCAAGACTTCAATCCATTTGCCAAAGCACATGCTGTTCCAGACCCAAGGCCAGTAAAGCAATAATGAATAAGCAGGCAAGGAAAATTAATCAGCTTCCAGAGCATTTTAATAAAATGTTATTAGAAATCAATGCAAGCTGGAGCACATCTCAGCAGCACCCGCACCTGTTTCTATTTTAGCCGGATGAAGAAAGCAAGCCAGACGACAAAGGGCAACTTGTTTCCCTGGTGGCACAAGTCTGAACCCAGGAGCTCAAGAGCCAGTAAAGCGGTTGCAGAATCTCAAATTGGAGGAGGGCCTCAAAGACCATCTAGTCCAACCTATATCTGAGCAAGAATTCCTCTACAACCACCTAGGAATGTGGTCATCCCCCTCTCCTTCCCTAAGGGTCTCACAACTTATTAGGCCATCCCCTTTGGCTTTTGAGCAGTTTTACCTAATGGGGAGGGTCAGGCAGGTCCTGGCCAATGAGGTCCAGGTTTCTGAGTAGCTCTGAGTAGGCCCAAGGGATTATCCCTATATGGCAGGACCTACTCTGTCCCTTTACATTAAATTGTGAGGAAATGGTTTGGTTTGGTTTGGTTCAGTTACACTGAACTGATAGCTGCCTCTTTCAACTTGTACCTGTCTATTGTTCTCACTTTCAGACTCTAGCATCAAGCCAAATTAGTCTTATCTCTTTTCCACATGAAACTCTTCCATGTGAAAGTCTTTTAAATATTGAAGCCTGAGATCATATGCTTCTAAATCTTCTCTCCTCAAGCAAAATATTTCTAATTCCTTCTATCATTCTCATATCTCATACTTGAGGTTCTCTTGTCCTTCCAAAAATATAGTGCTCAGATTGAACAGAGTGTTCATATGCTGCCCAAGCAGGCTAGAGAACCTAGCTAGAGAACCTAGCTCACTCTTTTCTGTCTATGAGGTCTCTCAATGTAGGCTAACATATTGGGCATCAACTCTTTTGGATTCCATGTTTAATGCTGAGTTATATTAAGGTAATCATCCCCAGACCTCAAAGATTTTTTAACCAAAACCATTATCTAGTGACATTTCCTTCACCCTATTTTGAAAATATTGATGCATCACTTATGCCCCTTTCTTTCCTCTAAAACTGCTACTACTTTGATACTAGCCCCTCATCATCATATGCCTGGACTATTGTAATAAATACCTTCTGGTGCGTCTGCCTGCCACAATTCTGTCTCCACTCAAGTCCATCCACCCTTGAAAAGTCAAGGTGAGATCTTCCAAAAGCACAGGTCTGACAATGTCACCATTTCCCATCCCCCCATCCCACTCAGAAAAATCAAGTGGTTCCCTATCACCTCTGAGATGAAATACAAAATCTTTTATTTGGATAACATGTTTCATAACATGTTCCCACATTCATGCCTTTCCAGTTTTACACCTTACACCCCTCCATGTCCTTTTCAATCCAATGACACTGGCCTCTTTGCTATTCCTTGGATAAGAAACTCCATTCCCCATTCCCAGCATTTTTGCTGGCTGTCTCTCATGCCTGCAATGCTTTCCCTTCTCATCTCTGACTTTTGACTTCTCTTGCTTCTTCCAAATCTCAGATAAACTGGAACTTGATATAGGAAGCCTTTCCCAATCTCTCTTAATTTTTTTCCCTATTGGTTATTTTCAATCTATCTCACATGTATCTTTGTGTGTATGTGATAGTTCAGCTATGGTCTCCCCCATTAGAATATAAGCTCCATGAGAATAAAGACTTTCTTTTGATTTTTTGTCTCCTAGCACCTAGGATATAGCAGGAATTTAGTAAATATTTTCTGACTAGCAGACTGATTATTGTGGCCTTAAGCAAATCACTTTAGCTCTCTGAATTTTTTATTCCTCTAAGGACCAAAGGAAATCTATCTAGCAGTGGAGTTGCATTTCCAGCACCCATATTCCTGCCTTCAATTTCTTTTCTTACTAGCTGATATTTATATAAGAATGTTTACAAAACCCTCTATGCAGATAGGAAATATACTATAATGATTCTGGGAAGTAAAGCATGCAAAGATTGTTCTCCTCGTTTTACAAAAGAGGCTACCTTGAGGTTCAGAGTGGAAAAGGAAGTATCTTTCTTACCCAAGGTAACCTAACCTAAAGTGTCAGAGTTGAGACAAGACCTTAAGTCTTCCAACTCCAGACTCTGTTACATTCAAAATTTAGCATGTAGCATATGGTAGCAATATGGTCTGAGGTTAGGGGCACATAACATAGCTGAGGAACAGCACAATTAACTAACCAATGACATGAGGAAAAGGAAATTCCTTAAGAAAAGAGTCAGTATCCAAAAAAAAAAAAATTCAAAAGGTTAAAATATGATAAAATATAATGGGATGGATGTTAATAATAATTTAACAGGAATACATGCAAAGTATTACAAGAGTATTCAAAAACTAGGTCTTACAAATACAGGATCAGAAGATATAACTAGACAGTAGAACCTAAGGAAAATATATCTGGGAACTTTAGAGGACTACACATTCAATACAAACTAACAGTGTGATATGGCAACCAAAAGAAACCAATTTGTAGCATAGGATATTAATTAAAGGACAGTATTCATTGACAATAATTCATTGCAGTTATGATCAAAGATTGAATTGCTACATGGGCCATTATTACTATGCAGGTGCTCTAACCACAGATAAATGTCAATAAGTAATAATATAGCACTTTAGAACTTTATCAGCATATCCTTTAATTCCCATGATCCAGACAAGGATTCCATGAGGTAGGCAATATAAATGTGAATATACCCATGTTACATAAGAAAAAACTGAGGATCAAGAAGGGGAAACAATGTGAAATTAGGTTTCTTGACTCTGTCTTCTATACTCTACAGTAAAGCAGGAGACATTCATTGGTTAGAGATTGTACTGCAAGGTCCTATCGATTGTAGAATTCTGAAAATTATTGAGTAATGAAGAAACTAGTAGTAAAACCAAACAATAGAGGTAGGCCAAGTAAGCTGATTTTATTTAGGCTTTATTTAAAATTTAAGACATCAACTATAATGAAACTAATCATCTTCTCGGCTATAGGAAAAATATCACCAAGGCAACTTTAAGATTAAATTTGTTAGAAAGAGCAACGTAAGGGTTTTCCCCCCCTCCTCTGTTTTTTTTTTATTTTCTCTTTTATTAATATTCTATATTTCATAGTTATAAAAAAAATACCTTCCACTGCACAGAGAAAATAAATTGGAAACGTCAGCACTTTTGCTTCACAGCTGGGTCCCAAGTTGGTGGTTTTTTCTCTGTAAAACCATAATCCCATAAAATTTAAGGTTATTAAGTTGGAAGTGAATAATTCATGAGGCAATTATGAAACATTTATGATGAAATATTATGAGCTTCTGAAGGGAAGGAAACATTTGGGGTCACCCAGTTGAGAAACCCTGGGCACCATTCTGTGATCTCCCTTGAGAAGGTAGAATTAGCTTGTAGATCTCCTTTCTGCTCTCCCATCTCACCCTTTTGGCCACAGAGGAAATGACTGCCGCCTTCCCCCCACCCCATTCCCACCTCATCAGTATGAGGTCTATGGATGAAGGCAATAGTGCTTGTCTTTAGGAATACAAGACCTTTTGCAGGGTTAGAATCTGACCCATGAAGCTACAACATGATGAAACTAGGAACTCAACAACCTCTGTTACCTATACTCTGTAGTGGTAGTACTAATTAGCAAATCCTCATAACACTCCTTGTAATGTAGTAACAATAATAACTCACATTTTTACAACACTTTAAGATTCACAAGTGCTTTTCTCACAACAACCTTGTATGGTAGGAAATACAAATCACAAAATCCTCAGGCTGTTAGGTTGTAGAATTGAAAGAACAAGTAATTGGGACATGAAGTTATGAGTTCAACTCTTTCCATAGATACTTACTAGTCAAGCTACTTAAATTCTGCCTCATTTTCTCTTTTTTACTTTTAAGTAGTATTATTTTTCCAAATACACACAAAGATAGTTTTTAGCATTCATTTTTTGCAAAACCTTGTATTCCAAGTTTCTCTCCCTCTCCCCCTGAAGACAGCAAGAATTCTGATAAAGGTTAAACATGTGCAATTTTTTAAATGTTGCACAAGAAAAATCATATCAAAATGGGAAAAACAGGAAAAAGAAAAACAAACAAACAAACAACAACAAGAAAAAGGTGAAAATTCTATGCTTTGATCTGCATTTGGTCTCTATAATTCTCTCACATCCATAGTGGATGGTACATTCCACCACAAATCTATTGAAATTGCCTTGAATCACCTCATTATTGAAAAAAGTCAAGTCCATTATTGTTTATCATCACATAATCTTCTTGTTACTGTGTATAATAATGTTCTCTTTATTCTGCTTACTTCACTTAGCATCAGTTCATGTAAGTTTTTCTGGTGCCTCAGTTTCTGAAAATGGGAATGATAATAGCACATACTTCACAGAGCCTTTGTTATAACATAATGAAATAACATGTATAAAGCATGTTGCAAAGCCTCAAACACTATATGTATATAGGTAGTTGTTATTATTTCCAAAAGAAGAATTAGTCTTTGAAAAATGACCTTTTCAAGGTCACACAGACAGTAATGGAGTCAAGACTAGAGCTTAGGCCATTTGAGACTCAGTAGAAATAGTGAATTAAAACTCCCTTTCATATCATACAGTCAGGGCCAGCCCTGATGCTCTAGGCTGTGTTTCCTCACATATTCACTATGTACAATCCCATTTCAAGGAATGTAATCTGATCTACCTAGCTACCTTATAAAGGCATGCTACTATATTTTCTGAAGAAAAAAAAAAAAAAACAGGTCTATCATTTTCTGCACCATTTGAGCAATATTGCAGCAAGGACGGAGCTACCTTGATAGCACACACCAGTGACTCTAATGCCCAAATCCTGCTATTTCTTTGACTTCATTCTTTATCACTACCTGCAGTTTCCACTAAAACCTACTCTCTGTATCTTAACTGTTAACTGCAGATTCCTCTGTCCCCTAGAAGTAAATATCCCCAAGTCTTAGAAATTACATTTATGGTCCCTAGGAACCTTGCACAGAGCAATGATGCTCAGATTCATTGGAGAAACAGTGGAGAACAAATGAATTGTAATGCAACAAATTTTACTTCCCCATTAGCAATGCTCAAAGAATTTTGAAAGGTACTGAATCCACTTTGATCCTCAAAGCCTCTGCAAAACATTCTCTATAAAATATTTGATTATTGATGCTTTGAAATAATACTCTGTTGCTAAAACTTTGTATACATTCTGTTAGCTATTGTCGGGTACTCTGTAAACAATATGACACTGATACTCTGTAAACTGCATCTGTCATCTTTACTTCAAAATTATTACAGCATTAAACAACTGAAAGATCACTGGATTTGAGGGACACCATAGATTTAAAGCTGAAAAAGATCTTAGAAACCAGTGAAGATGATATCTTCCTTTTACAGATGAATAAACTGAAGCACGGATTAAGTGACTTGTTCAGGGCCACACAACTTTTAAGTGCTTTTGGCAGCAATTGAATTCATGTCTTCCCAACTCCTGGGCAAATGTTCTGGACAACTAGATGGCACAGGGAATAGAGCATTAGGTTGGAACCAGAAAGATTCATCTTTATGATTTCAAATCTGTCCTTAGGTAATAGCTGTGTGACTTGAGAACTTATTCTGCTTGCCTCAGTTTCCTTATCCATAAAATGAGCTGGAATGGCAAAACACTCCAATATCTTTGCCAAGAAAAGCACAAATAGGGTTATAGAAAGTCAGACAGCACTGAGCAACAGCAATGACAAAATTCCATCTATACCATTCTGCCTCTCTCAAAGATAAAAACAACCTAAGCTTAAATCTAAACTCTAACACTTATAAAGGTAATCTTGAACAAATCACTTAAGATCTTATAAAATAAGAGGATTAGTCTAGAGCAGAACAATGACTGGATTTAATAGGGATGAATACAAAGTTCTACATTTTGATTCAAAAATTAAACTTCCCAATTACCAGATGGGAGAAATGTGGCCAAACAACAGGTTTTATGGAAAAATACCAGGATGTTTTAGCGGCCCATAACCTCAATGAGTTTGGATGAGCAATTTGAAATGTAGTTAATATTCTTCTAGGCTACATTAAAAAAGACATAGTATCTAAAACAAGATAGCTGATGGTTTTATAATGCTGTGTCTTGTCTGCTTACATGAGGAACAATTTGTTTTACATAGCATATTTTAGGAATAAAATAGACATAATGGATTATATACAGAAAAGTTTAATGACAGCACTGTAGGATAATGCATGTGAGGATCACTTACTTGAAGAAACTAGGACTCTAGAGTAGAAAAGCCATAGAGGGTCAGAATAGCTGTCTATAAGTATTTGAGGGGCTATGTGGAAGACAGACTAAAATTTGTCTATTTGGAAAACACTAATAGGAGAGTTGAGCTGTAAAACATTTCTAAATGTAGTATTTATAAAGGTAAAGAAGTAGGATGTTTAGCAAGGTACAGAGCTCCTTACAGTGCACAAGCACGTTAGATAGCAATGCCTGGGTGGGGAGGGCTGAAGGATGTAGTAGAAAGGAACATAGTGAAGCTCAGAAGATCAGAGTATATAGTGACAGGGAAGATAAGGAATGGTCCAACATCTTACCAGAAAGAGTGTAGTTGCTGACTTCATTTGTAGAATACTCTGAAAGGGGGAAAGAAGTAGAGATAGGAGAAGGGGTGAGAGGTGGTGGAGGTGACTGGCACAGTGCCATTGGGAAGTAAGGAATGGACCTAAGGGTCAGAGTAGGGTTAGACTTTTGATTTCCCTTCCACAGGATAATGATGAAAAGTTGATCCCAGACAAAAGAGAAAAAGGGAACAAATAGGGTCACAATGAGAGTTAAAGGTAGAGAGGGAAAGTACAGCACCAATTCCTTATTCTACAGTATCTACTCTTTCCTGGCCCTAGATTGTCCAAATATGATGTGATCCAGTGCATCAAAAAGACTCATGACAATGCATGATAAACACCTTCTTTGAAGCAAGACAGAAAAAAAAAAAAAAAAGCTGGATTAGACAAAGTAAACAAGAGGGAGATCCATTCTGGAGATTTTGAACAGATTGATAAACTGGCTTATAAATTGTTAGAAAAAAAAGTGAAAATTCCAAAATTTTGAGAGAGAGAAAAAAAATCAGATCTTCTCAAATAAATAAATAAATAAATAACACAAAATAAAAGGTAATAAATAAAGTTTTTTTTTTTTAAATGAACAAAAAAACATCAGCTATAGACCTATATGCCTACTTTTTCCATGAATGCAAACATTTATATGAAAAACATTACATGTATATCCAGGACATTTTTGAAGAGGGAATTAGTAGGAATAGCCAGACTCTTGCAATCAATATTCCACAATAGACCACATTTTTATCACCATGGAATTGAATGTCAGATGGAGAGAATAAAACATCCCACTGTGATTATCGTTTCTTGATTACATAAAAACATTTGATTCAGAAAAACAAAATGTTGCCTTAAAGGCTCTCCTTCCAACAAGGAGCATCTCTACCTGTGCAATCTATACATCACAATTATTCAAGATTCTTTGTAAGGCATAACAGAGATGACCTTTTCAAAGGCTCACCATAAATATCAGGTAAGTCATAAAACAAAGCAATGCATATTCAACAAAAATGTTTGCCACTATGAGAGAGAAGATCCAGGATAAGGTACAAGTTGAAGAGAAATCTCCCTTAAATGGAGAGGTCCTTCAGGTATTCTTGTTCATAAATGCCATTAATCCAGTTGCATTGAACCCTAGAATACTGCAAAACTTTCTGAAAGAGATACGTAACCACTCAAAAAGAATTTGGCATAATCATCTGCTCAGGAGAAATCAAACGGATTAAAAATGTCTATTACCCAGTTGTGACAAACAGATCAAAATACAGCCTAGCAAATGTGTGTTATATGTGCATATAGATACATGTACATACATATACACTCATATATGTAGATGCTTGTAGATGTGTATATTCATATATATATATATGCATGCATATTAACATGTACTCATAAATATTAGAAATGCTACAAATTAACAACAAATTGGACCCCTAATTGAATAAAAGGAGAAAATTGATTTTTAGAAATTTTAATTTTAGTTAATTTTAGAAAATTGCAAAATGCTACAAATTAACAACAAATTGGACCCCTAATTGAATAAAAGGAGAAAATTGATTTTTAGAAATTTTAATTTTAGTTAATTTTAGAAAATTGCAAAGACCCTAAAGTTCTTCCAGAATTCAAGGCCCATCTTTTTTAATATCAATATTCTATCAGAATTTTTGTATGACTGTAAAATATGGAACACAACGATCTGAAGAAATGAAAATTAGGGTTATTCAGAAAGGCAATGCCACTCAGAGTGGGTGAAAGCAATATCACATAGCTGGCAGTGGCATATAACATAGCCAGTGAGAACTGAAAGGAACTGAACATGATGTCATCTGGAATATATGTGAAGAATTTAGAAGATGAGTGGGTCTAGTGAGTGGCAAGCATGAGAGAGGTTAAGTAGACAACTCAAGTAGTCAACTGGTATTCTTGAGACATCAGGAGAAAGATGAAAGCCCATTAAGTATTCTTTATTTAATTAACATACCATCATCCCCCACTTTGGTTAGGTCAGCATGATTGAGAGACTGAAGCAACAATGTAAGCAGTGAGAAAACAGTTACATTTTCATTTTTTAGTAAGATCTGAGAATATTTCCAGATATCAAAAGAGAAAATATAGAGAGAAACAGAAAAGGAGAAAAAGAGAAGACTAATCAATCAATGGTTAAAGTTCTCGGAAAAGACCTAAGGGGAATGGCTCCAAGAGCACAAGAGGCAGAATCCCAACCAAGGGGCTTAACTGGAGTAGGTCTTGGATTTACTGGGCAGTATAGTTTCTATGGCAGTGTGCTAATAAATAGAAGACCAAGAATCAGGAAGACCTGCATTGAAATTCAAATTCTGACATTTATTAGTACATAACCCTGCATTGGTCATTGTTTTCTACAAGCCTTAAACCACTTACTAGTAAGTACCTACTTAGTCCCAGATAGAAGTCACTGAAAGTCACAGATTATAAAATCTGTGTTGACAATGGGAGTTTCCAACCTCTGGGGGAAAAAACCCGTGTCCTATATTTGTGTGCAGTTTCTGTGATTTGCAAACCTCTTTCTCAGATCTGGGTAGCATGGATGGTAGATTAGAATTCTTCTCACAGTATTATGGGGAACACCAGGTGGATTCCAAGCAGGTGAGCTTGTCTCTGAGAGCTTTGGCGTTAAGCTCATGTTAAACAAAGCTGCCTACAGCCTAAAGCATGGGGGTTTGATTAACCAGCGGGCATCTCTGTAGAAAGATTAAACTGACTCTACAGAGAAAATGTGAGAAGCTTAATTTAAACCCAAGTCATTTATAGAGGTTCCCTGGAGAAGGTTAGGAACCCCTACCCCACTAGGGTGCCTGAGGCTGTACAACTTCTCAGCCACTCCTGGGATAAGCATGTTTGCATTTTCTATAATGTATTTGGTTCCTGGGGGGTGAGGGGGCTGTTGGAGGCTGGCACAAAGGACAATATACAAATTCACATACATATGCATACACAAATGTGCACATATATTTATTTATATGTGTATTAATATGTCCATTTAATTTTATATGATAAACATATCACTTTATTATATCAAATGGTTTACATGTATATAATTCCACTATGCATATGCATATACATGTGTAATATATATTACATATGTATTTGTGTGGATTTGTATGTGTATTGTATATGTTGTAATATATCTATGTGTGTATGTGTGCATATCTTGACCTTTTATGAGAATCATTGATATAAATTATTTGCTTCCAATTTTCAATTACAGCATAATTCATTTGAAATCTGGCAGTTATTTGGAAGGTTAAACACAACATTTTTTGTATTACAATTTGCAAAAAAAAAAAAAAAATTCAGTTTAAAACCCATAGCTGTCCTGGGACCTCACATCTCCCACAGCAGATCAGCACAACTGTAGGCAGTGCTCTGAAATGAATCAGGACCAGTCATAGTTTGAAAGAGAAGGATGCAGTTTCTAGAACAGATTTTCTTTTTCTTTTCATGGGTGTCTCAGGACCGGTTTCTGCCTCTCACCTTTCTGTACATACTAGTCTATATATGTTTAAGAAGTTTCATGGACTAATCCATGACTGCTTTCCCAGACAAGTCCTCACTATAGCTGAAAACATGGAAATAAGCTATTGCCACATTATTCCATCTGTCCTGCCATGGAGCCTAAGGACCACCAGACTTTCCCATCTGCTCTGCTTTTGTAGTTTCCAGCCCCTGAAACACTGCCATCTGACCTACCAAATATACCTTCAGAATGACTGTGATTTTCCATTCATTCTGAAACTGAATCCACCTCTAAAGCATTGTTTCCCTGAATTAGAACATAAGCTTCTTGGAAACAGGAATAGTTTGTTTTTCTATTTGCATCCTCAATATTTAGCACATTACTTGGCACATAGTAAGAATTTACATGTTTTTTTCATTCATTCATTCATTTCTCCTAGAGGTGCTTGCATCTTTCCCAGTTTCATCACTTTTAAAATGGAGATAACACTGGAACAAAAATAAAATAGCTGATGAACTTTAAGATTTGGGAAGGGAATATGTATTTATGTATAACAGATTATGTGCTAGGCACTTGTCAAATATTAGTTCCCTGGGAGTTAAGTGCTGTTATCACCTTTTTATGCATAAGGAAACTGAGGCAAACCAAAGTTAAGTGATTTGCCAGGGTCACACATTTACTAATTTACCTGAAGTTGGATTTTAACTCAGGTCTTCCTGATTTCTGACTGAGAAGCTAGGTGACAGTGGATAGAATGCAAAGCTGGGAAACAGGAAAGCTCATTTTCCTGAATTCAAATCTGACTTCAAATACTTAATAGCTATGTGATCCTGAGTGAGCCACTTAACCTTATGTGACTCAATTTCTTCATCTGTAAAAAAAAAATTATGTGAGAAGGAAATGGCAAATCACTCCAATATCTTTGTTAAGAAAACCCTAAATGCGCCCATGACTGAAATAACTGAATAATAGCAAATATCTTATAGATGTACAATTAAAGTTTTATTTGAATTGAATTTCTACTCTATCCAAGGTATTTCTGGCAATTTAGTAACATGATAATTAGATCATCAATTGCTTAACAGAAAGATCCAGGTAAAGGATTGGAGACAGAACTATGATACCACTGAAGAAAAAAAAGAAATGAAGATAAGGTATTTTGGGAAGAACAGTGTAAAGTAATCTGAAAAATGACTGAACAACAACTTCCTGATTCCAAGCCCAGTGCTCTACCTAATGGGCCATCAGCTATCTCTACAAAGTACTTTACATATATTATTTCCTGTGAACTCACAATAGCTTAAGGTAGCTGCTATTATTATCCCCATTTTACAAATAAGAAAACTAAGGCTGACATGAAATGATTTATTTGGGATCATACAGCTATTAAGTGACTGAGGGAGGATTTGAATTTAAGTCTTCCTGACTCCAAGTCCAGCATATATTTCCTTTACTAGCTAGAATCTCTCTGAAGGTCACTGTGAGACACGGGTATATATTATATTAGATAGATTATAAATTCTTTGATAGTAGCATCTGTGTTGTATATTCCCTTTATCTCCAATTCCTAGAATGTTTCCTTACACACACTAAGTCTTTGATAAATGTTTGTCAATTAAATCAATCAAAAGGAAAAAGAGACTTCCCTCTCTAGTTGAAACCAGCCACTATGTCCATCTCCAATAAATTTTACCAGGTCTCCCAATACTAACCTTGGCATTTTAAAGTTAGGGAAGAAATAGAGTACAGAAGAAAGGGAGAAAAAAGAACTGACTTTGATACTTACTTTATATATAGCTTTGAGCAAGTTATTCCTCCTTTTGGAGCTATATGCCCTCTACTATAAAATAAGAGAAGTAAGTAGGGATGATCCCAAGTTCAAAGTTTTTATATAGCTGACACTTTATGATCTATACACTAAGATCCTGTCCAACTCCTGTTTGTTATGATTCAAATAACTTCATCTTATGTATTCTTGAAAAGGAAGGACAATTCCCCCATCTTTCCCTTCCGATCACTGCCTTTCAAAATATAACTGCAGCTGATAGCTGGTGGTAGTGTTTTTTAAGTTTACCTGTAAGGCAGATTTGAAATCATTACTGTTCCCTTTGTATAGATGATAAAACTGAGTCTCAGAGACATTAGATTGCATATTCAAGGTCATACAACTTAGAAGCAGAAACAAGAGTCAAAACTAGTATCCTCAGCCATACCCTCTCTTTCTGGCATAATTATTCACTCTCTAAATATTAATTTCAAACAGGCTCTCATGCCCAACAATGAAGGGTGATCAGGAGGGACAATAGAATTGCTGAGGGCCAGAATGTAAAGTCATGACCTATTAATCAAGTGTGAGAGGGAGAAAGAACCCCTGAGCCGCTTATGTGAGAGCATCTGGGTACTATCGCGGCCAGCTGTGAGGCAGAAGACAGGCCCATAATTGGCTGTCAGGGAGGCCTCCTGATACGCCTCTACCAATTGTTCCAATCTCATGATGTCACCAGTGACGCCACCTGTGTTCATTAAATTACCCAGAGCCCTTCAGCTGGGGCCTCAGCCAATAATGATGCCTCCCAGAGCTAGAGCTATAGGCAGGGAAGGGTTCCAAACCTGGCGGTTATTTAGCATTCATTTGCATTTTAAAATGAGTTAGGCCATGGACCGTTGCAAAGCCATGACAGAGGGTTTTTTATAATAATTAGTCTTGTGGGAATGAGTTGAGAAAGGACGACTCTGCTCTAAGATTGTGCTGGAACAGAGAACAAGATGCAGTATCTCAGATGAGAGCTTTTCTCCCAGCTCATGTCAGCCCAGTGGACTAATAGCAGCTGCTGCCCACTGAAAGTAGCTCCCCTCCCCTCAGTCTCTCCTGCACCCCTTTTCTTCTCTTTGCTCAGTTAATAAATTCAATGAATTATAGACTGCCCCTAATAGTTTAGTCTCAGTTAAACATACGCCTCTGCCCAGGACAGTGCCTTTCAGTACTGGCTTCAGGCACTTTCAAGGTCTCCCTATAATGGGAAATTTCAGTCTTTGAGGTTCTTAAGTCAAATATTACAAAGGTATCCCTCAGGCCAAAGCCTCAGAAATTATCTCTCTCTATCTCTTTCTCAATCTCCAGAACCTTGTGGGTCTGTAATCATATAATTTCAGAGCTAGGAGGGATCTTAGAACATAGATTTTAGAATGACCTACATGTGATTCTATGAGACTTGAGCTCATACTGTATTGGAGTTAGAAAAGAACTAGAACCTAAACCTCAAAACAACTCTAGGAGTTAGGGGCTATTATTATATCTATTTTACAGTTGAAAAAACTGAAGGAGACAGAAGTCCAGTAACATCCCCAAGATCACATAGCTGTTGCTGCTCTTTGTCCTTTGTTTTAGAAGAGGACCCCCTCCCCTAAAAAAAAAAAAAGAAGAGGAGGAGGAGAAGGAGGAGGATGGCCATAATATCAGAGAGATGGTGTGATGACATTCAAATGAATTGAATTTTAAATGAGAAAGGACTGTGCACGGTCACCAATTTCACTTTCTCCTCCCCCCCCTCCTTTTGGGTCCAGCAGCAAGGTACAGAGCAGTATACAACTGGAGATGGCCCCGATTTCAGTGAAGACCTTGGCTTTTTCAAGCTAAGGTCTTTAACAGGTCTCAGTTTGTCTGAGGCAGTGTCCAAACAGTGAATAAAACTAGGAAAGCTAGGATGGAAATGAGGCCAAGAATGGTCTTTTTACTTAATCAAATATGTGTTCATGTATGTGTATATATGTGTGTGTGTATATGTATATATGAAGAGATGGAGGGAAGAAGAGGGAAGGAGAGGGAAAGAGAGGAGGGAGGGAAGAAGGGAAGAAAAGAATAAGGGAGGGAGAAAAGAAAGAGCAAGAGAGAGAGGGGAGAAGGAGAAGGAGAAGGAGAAGGAGAAGATATGATACTCTATGTGGATAGAGGGAAAGGAAAGGGAAAGGGAAAAGGAAAGGAAATTGTGTTGCCCAACTGGCCAGTTTCAATTGGATCCTCAATGGGACAGCTCCTACTCCTAGCCACAGAGATTGTTGTTTGTCCTTCATTCTCAAAGAAGATCATGACTTCAGGGAGGTAATGTCATAATATATAACCATGAATAACATAGCTAGTAAGTTTCTGAAGCTGGATTTGAACTCATTTCTTCCTGAATTCAGTCTCAGAATTTTGTATATTATTCTACCAGTTTTTCTTTCTCTACCTGTGTGTCTCTCTGTCTCTGTATCTCTCTCTTCTCTCTCTATCTTTTCTCCCTTCCCTCTCCCCGTATACATATATATGTATATATACATATATATGTATAAATATACATTCACACATTCATGCATATTTGTATACATGTATCTTTATAGAGATATATAAGCAAGGTCTTAAAAGAAAAAAAAAAACTTTCAGAGATGGAAAGTACCTTAATAAAACCAGGAACACATTGGAGCCAGCTCAAAATGTGTAACTGAGAGCCAGTGGTTAAATTTCATTGAAAGCAATTATGTCTCTTGAAATTGGCAACATTAAAAATCAGAGATTAGTTTATTGCTTTGTTGATTGTCTGGCCTTAATAAAATAATGGAGAAATTGTTATGCAGATTAAACTTAAAAGTTGTTGTTAATATTTTTTTTAAGAGTTTGTTGTTAAATATGTATATATTGCTGAGTAGAATCCTCTCATTTTACCAAAACCAATCAAACAAACAAAAACAAACAACCCTAAGGTCCAGAGAGGTCAAATGATTGGTCCAAAGCGAGTATATGGCAGAGCTGAGACCAAAAACGCATGTATTCTTTCCATTATAAAGCCAAAATTTTCCTTCCAAAGATGTGAGAATATTCATGTCATAACTCTTCCTTGTTGCACATCATTACCAATTACAAAAGTAAGGAATGTGGAATCCAAATGGAGTTGCTCCACTGTGATTACTGCCTTCTCTGGAGTTCTAGATTAAAAACCAAAAGACAGAAACATGAAATCACAGGATCACAGATTTAGAGAAAAGAGATTTTTAAAGGCATCTAGTCCAACTCTCATTTTACAGATAAGGAAACTCGAAGAACTTAAATGAATTCTAGCCTTGGCTCTTCCACTAATGACTTGTGTGACCTTAAATAAAACACATCTCTACTCGTTGTGAACTGATCCAACCATTCTGGGGAGCAGTTTGAAACTATGTCCAAAGGACTACAAAATTGTGCAAACCATTGAAATACCTTTACTGAGTCTTTATCTCAAAAATATTTTTAAGAGGGCAGGAAGGAACTATTTCTACAAAAAATACTTATAGCAGCTTTTTTTTTTAAATGATAAAGAATTAGAAATTGAGGGAATGCCCATCAACTGAGGAGTGGCCAAACAAGATGTGGTATATGATTATACTATTGTGCTATAATAAATGATGAGCAGAAGGTTTTCGGAAAAACCTGGAAAGACTTATATGAACCAATGCTGAGTGAAGTGAATAGAAACAGAAGAACACTGTACACGGGAATGGCAATACTATATGACTTAGCTATTCTCAGCATTACAATGATGTAAGACATGCATGAAAAATGTTATCCACTATACTATAACATATTTAATATGTATGGGAATGCCTGTCATCTAGGGGAGGGGGTGGAGGGAAGGAGGGGAAAAATTTGGAACAGAAGGGAGTACAAGGGATAATGTTGTAAAAAATTATCTATCCATATGTACTGTCAAAAAAAATGTTATAATTATAAAATTAATTAAAAAAAGAAAAAAGAAAAGAAAAATGTTATCCACCTCTAGAGAAAAAAAACTGATGGAGTTTGAATATAGATAGAAGCATACTATTTTTCACTTTCTGTTTTCTATTTTTTTTTCTGTTTTCTATTTTTTTTCATCTTCTTTCACAAATGACTAATATGACAATATATTTTACATTATTGAACATATATAACCTATATTAAATTGTTTACTACCTCAGGAAAGAGGGAAGTGAAAAGAGAGAAAGCATTTGGAAATCAAAAACAATTTTTAGTGAATACTAAAATTTTTTACATGTAAACCAAAGAAAAAATAAAATATTTTTCTCAATAGTATTTTATTTCCCAATTACATATAAAGATAATTTTCCGTATTCATTTTTGTATATTTTGAATTCCAAATTTTTTTCTTCCTCCTTCCTTTACCTCCCCCTCCCCAAGACAGCAATTAATCTGACATAGGTTACATATGTACAATCATTTTAAACATTTCCATATTACATATGTTGTTGTTTTTTTGCCTTACTAAATTTTATTTCCTTATTTTCTTTTTTTAATAAGTTTTTTTTTTACTTTTCAAAATACATTCAAAGAGAGTTTTTCAACATTCACCCTTGAAAAACCTTGTGTTCCACATTTTTCTCCCTTCCTCTTTACCTCCCCCCTCCCTCTCCTAGATAGCAAGTAATCATCTATAGGTCAAATATGTGCAATTCATCTAATCATATTTCTACTTTTATCATGCTACACAAGAAAAATCAGATCAAAAAAGAAAATGAGAAAAAAAACCAAGCAAGCAAACAACAGAAAAAAAGGTGAAAATACCATGTTGTGATCCATGCATTCTTCATAGTCCTCTCTCTGAATGTAAATGGCTCTCTCCATCAATAGACCTTTGAAATTGCCCTAAATCTCCTCACTGTTGAAAAGAATCAAATCTATCACAGTTGATCATCATATCATCTTGTTTTTGTATAAAATGTTCTCTTAGTTCTATTCACTTCACTTGTCATTACTTCATGTCTCTCTAGGACTTTCTGAAATCAGCTTGCTGATCATTTCTTATGGAAGAATAATATTCCAATACATTCATATACCATAATTTATTTAGCTATTCCCCAAGTGATAGGCATTCATTTAGTTTCCAGTTCCTTGCCACTACAAAAAGGGCTGTTATAAACATTTTTGCATATTTTGAGTCCTTTTTCCTTTTTTATGATCTCTTTGGGAAACAGATCTAATAGAGATACTGCTAGATCAAAAGGCAGTTTGGACATAGTTCCAAATTGATCTCCAGAATGGTTGGACCAATTCAAATCTCCACTAGCAATGTATTAGTGTCCAGTTTCTCTACATTACCTCCAACATTTACTATTCTTTTTTCCTGTCATCTTAACCAATCTGAGAGGTATGAAGTAGTACTTCATAGTTGTCTTAATTTGCATTTCTCTAATCAATAGTGATTTAGAGCATTTTTTGTATGACTAGAAATGGTTTTAATTTCTTCCTCTGAAAATTGTCTCTTCATATATTTGATTGGCCATTTATCAATTGGGGAATGACTTATATTCTTATAAGTTTGAGTCAGTTTTCTATATATTTTATAAATGAGGCCTTTATCAAAAAATTGGATGTAAAAAAATTTTCCCAGTTTTCTGCTTCCCTTCTAATCTTGGTTGCATTGGTCTCATTTGTACAAATTTTTTTTTTATTTAATATGATCAAAATTATCCATTTTGCATTTTGTAATGTTCTTTAGTTTTTCTTTGGCCATCAATTCCTTCCCTTCTCCACAGATCTGAGAGGTAGACTATATGGCAGTCATGAACATATTAGGCATGTTGTGAAAGAAAAATCAGAACAAAAGATCCATGAGAAATAAAAAGTAAAGAAAAAGAAAAAGAAAAGAAAAAAGTATACTTTGAACCACATTCAGAAAAATAAAATATTTTAAAAAGAAGACACATGCCTTCTCTATATCTGAGTTTCCTCTTCTGCAACCCTAAGGTACCTCCAAGCTCTAGCATCCTATATACTGTTTTCTTGCAAGCCACTGGGAATGACCCAACAAATTGTTTCCCTACATTGCCTTGGGATCATTGAAAGCCATACTGATGGCATCCATTATGCTTGAGTAGCTGTCCAGAATTTAATGATATTCATCCCATACCTAGGGCATGGTGATTGCTTGAAAGCTTTCAACCCCCCCAAAAAACCTTCAAACTGAAAGGGGCATTGGAGGTCATCATCTAAAGCCACCCATACTCCACTTCCATTTTAAAGAAGTGAAAACAGGCCTAGATAAAGGAAGAAAATGATTGAAGGTCATATAGCTGTTGTGGACATGCTGAAACTAAAACTCACTAAATCTCTGGATTTCCACAACACCTTCCAATCCTTATCTGGGAAGCTTAAGGTCCCCATAATCTTTACTTCTCTATGGGTAGTTACAACTTGTTCATCATTCTACCTGCTTCAAAAGCATTAACTTTGTGACCAAAGTTTGGCGGTCTCATTACTTTAACAACAGAATGTGTTCAAATGAATTTCCCCAAAGGCCCCCAAACTTTGCCATTTTATTACTATGTCACTCCCCATTTTAATTCATATTAATCAAAAGTATACTTTTTTTTTTTTTTTTTTTTTTTTACTTTGCTGTAGATTTTACTAACCTCTTCCAAGCACTAAAGTAAAGGTTGGGTTTGGGAGGGTGAGGAGGAAGGAACAATAATGATAAAACATGGTGTCTTCTTTGTAGCCTAAGCTAATATACCTATGGAAAGATTATTTCACGTTTTCAATTTTCATAGGAACAGAATTGAGGGGACTGACTTTTCTCCAGGAATCCTCAATTGCTATTAGAGACGCAGAGATTGGCTCAGAATGGAAATGACTTTCAGACAGTAGTCTAGACAAACTATTCTGGGGCCCATTCTGGCAGTGGCTGTTGTCTCCTGGTAACTTGACCATCTCCAAATAGCCTCTTAATCCCCACTTCCATCCCAGAAACACACTGACCAGAAAGCTACCAATATGGATGTCAGTTGTCCTGAAGGAGATGAAGGGGAAAGGAGCACAACAAGTATTTATAAAGCACCTACAAAACACTAATTGCTATGTTAAACACCATACCAAGATTATCTCATTTGATCTTTACAACAATCATGGGGTAAGTGCTACTATTATCCCATTTTACAGTTGAGGAGATTGAAGTAAACAGTGACTTCCCCAAGATTATATAACTAATATGTGCCATCTGAGACTAGATTTGAATTTAGGGCTTCCTGATGTCAGGCCATAGCTCAATTCACTGTATCACCCAGCTCTCTCAAGAGACCCAGGTCCCTGGAGGAACATGCATACATGCCTAAGGCAAGGATGGTTTTTCAGGGACAAAGTTCCTTCTCTACATACTTATATTAAACTTTGTTTGCCAATCACGCCAGTGAGGCTAGAAAAGGTTTAATATTATTACAACTTGGGTATATCAAGTATTGGTTTATAGCTTTCCATGGAATCATAGGAGCATGGATCTAGATCTGGAAGGGACTGCAGAGATTATCTGTTAGGTTCTTACTAAGTGCTAAGTCAGTACTTAACAATTCTCTAGTTCCTGCCTTTACTGGGATTTTTACTTGTGAACTCCTGGGGAGGAGCTTGCACGCTTAGGAGGAGCAAGTTCATTGATTGAAGTAATTTTTCCCAGAAGCCCTTGTGTTAGCGCACGCCCATTCTCCAGGAGGATAAAAGAGGGCGGCACTCAAGAGATAGAGAGTCTTGTCTGGACCAGACTTGAGGCTGCTCTCTGCAGGAAGGACCAGAGTTGACGGCAACTGTCTGGAGACAACGGCTCTCTACAGGAAAAAGAATCTGTCTGAGAGATTTGAGTTGACACAACAGATCTCCTCCCAGAGAGCAATTGGCAGCTTCTGGAGACAACAGCACATAACAATTATCTAATCAAATTTCCTCTTTTCATAGATAAGAGAATGGAGGCTCAAGGAAGATAAAATGATTTGGAAGTAATTAGTACTCAGGAACTTTGTCTTCAGACTTTTATTTCTCTCTTGCCCAGTACCTCTCTCGCATTTAGTGCATTCTAGTTCTTTCTTATTTAAAGACACCAGTCAGAAGATATCTCCCCACAGAAATGGCCAAGTGTTCAAAGCAAACAACAAGCATGAAGTGGTGGGGAAAGAGAGGGTGGAAAGTAGGGCAGGTAGAAGGAAGAGAGACAGAGACACACAGAGGGAGACAGACAGAGACAGAGAAACAGACAGAGAGACTGAGACAGAGATGGAGACAGAGACAGAGAGAGAACCCCAGTACATACATAGGAGTTAAGTGGTAACTTTCCAATGCTTTCCACATCCTGGCATGAATTTGAAACCACTGAAGATTATGGTTCAATTCAAGAAAGAGGAAATTGCATCCCTTACCCCAAAATCCCCATTCCTGTTTTTGTCTGCCTCCTTGGAGGTTCAGCTAAGATGGCCTCTTTCTAAAAGAGTGAGAAATATTTTACTTGAATTTCCCTTCATCACCTGAAAACAACAATCCACTAAAATGCAATATCATTTTGAGAGATGTCTTCTTCTTTCTACAGCATTATTGCCATCATCCAGGCAGGGAGGCACTGCATCCATTTGAAATGCCACCCACACATTTAGGCCAGATGCTTCCTCTCACTTCCAAAGAATATCTAAACCTTAACCAGACAGTCTCCCAGTCAATATCCATGATCTTGTCAGATCCTCATAACAGTCCTGGGAGGGAGAGAAAGGATGTGCAATTTATCCCCATTTTAGAAAGGAAGAAACTAAGACCCATAAAAGTCAAGTGATTTGTCCAAGGTTTAGAGATAAAACCAGGATCCAGGTCTCCTAATTCCTGTTTCTGTTTTCTCTGCTATAATGTTCTTTACCATTGAATCTTTAATATATTACACACATACCCTCCCAAGGTTCTAGTCAGATCCCTATCTCATTATTTTTTACCTTGATATTGATTTCTAACTTCTTTGCCTATATTTTGTCTTTCATATTCTTGATCCCATGGGGCTAAATGGAAGTAACCATATGAAGAGGTGAAAGAAATGTAGGCATTGTACCAGACATTTATATTAAAAAAAAAAAATTCTAGGAATAAATGCCATGTTAAAATGGATTTCTGAGAGCCTAATATCAGTTGATAGGAAGTGTGATTTGATTTGCAGAAATTAAATTTATGTGCAACTATTCAAGATTTAACCAAGGTCTGCCTACCACTGTTCACATAGTATCTAATGCTTCCATAATTACAAGGGAACCGTCATGACAAGTTATCAAAAACTAATATATTATTTTCATCTTTGGAAAGGAGCAATAGGGGATTTAGTAATTGCCAGGTGAACCCCTAATTAATGTGGAAATTGGTTGGTAGCTTTAAGGAAGATTATCAGGGGAAAATATGAGGTTTTATACCTATTCAAACAGAACATAAAATGCTAGACCTGGAGAGAACCTTGGAATAACAATAATCATATCAGTTACTTCGAATACTAAGTATTAATAAGAAAGATACCACTACTGCTAACATATTTCTATAGCACATAAAGATTTACAAAGTGCTTTACACACAATAATCTTTTGAGATAGCTTATTTTGCAGATAAAGAAGAATGGTAGAGGTGGAAGAGGTGATCTTTAAGAGATCATCTTCATCAATAATCTCATTTTATAAAAACAGAAAACCTGAGCCTTAGGAAAGGAAATAACTTTTCTGAAGCCACATGAATAAAAAGTGACAAAGCCAGACTCACAACCTAAATATAAATTATAAAAGTACAGGAAGTTCCAGGCTTAAGACTTTATTATGGTTCCTATATTTTTAATTTCTATGGCCAGGGCCTGGGAATTAATCCCTCTTACCTAGGAGAGAGACATCCTCCATACACCTGATAACCCTTTCCTTCTCTGCCTTCAGTTTAGGAACACAATAAAAATTAATGAAGTCTATCCTTGATATCTTGACTTTAACTTGCAAAGGAAAAGTTGAAAAATAGGTGAAATTCATCTTGAGATCTTCTCTTTCAGTAACCTTTTCTGACCTCTTCCCCACATTCCATCTCTACTTAAAAAGGATTCTAGACAATACCCCCATTTTATGGACCTGTTTCTCTTTCCTTCTTTCCTCAAAATGTGCTATGGAATAGCACAAATAGATGACAATCTCATTCGAACTGCAATATATAAGACTAATAACAGTTTAACTTTCTGAATCATCCTTCTGGGTTTGGGGGGGTAAGGAGGGAGGAAAGGCACAGGAGGAAAAAGAGGGTGGGATATCTGCAGGGGACAAGATTTTAAAACAAAAGAATGATGCTTAAAGAATGGAGTACATCCATGGTAGGACTCTGGGGAAGAGATTTTGAACAGACAGTTACCTCAAATCTCATTTCTCTCAGTCTTTCACATCCTTTCTTTCATTTCTCCAATTTCCTCTCTGTGTTCTTTCTCTCTTCCTCTCACTCTGTCTCTGTCTCTTTCTGTGTCTCTCTCTTTGTATGAGTCTCTGTGTCTCTGTCTCTATCTGAATGTGTCTCTCAACACAAACCATCTTGATCAATCAGTCAATCAACAAATATTTCAGTGGTCCCTATGTTCTGGGAAGGGTTCAAAGCCATGGAAATACAAAGAAAGATTAAAGATATACTCTACTGTTAAGGAATTCATAATCTAATAGAGACCATATGCAAACAACTGTATATTATATAAAGGGAAACATTGGAAATAAACAAGATGGTAAGCACTGAGGTTAGAAAAGGCTTCTTATACAAAGTGGGATTTTATCTGATATTGAAAGAAGCCAGAAAAGCCAAGAGGAAGAGATAAGTAGAAAGCATTCCAAGCAAAAGAAACAGCCAATGAAAATACCCTGAGTCTGGAGATAGAGTGTCTTGTTTGAGTAAGGGAGAGCAAGTGATTTGGGATTTCTAGCGGGTGTTAGACAGGATAGCTACTAGGGCTTTATCATCAGAAGGGATCTCAAATCTTAATGAAAGTCAGAAGAGGGAAGGAATGAGAAAGAAAAAGATTTAAGATTGTTTGGGACAAAAAGACCTACCCAAATTGACTACTCAGATATCACTCATAGAAAGCAGAATTATTTATTAGAATCTCGAAAGACCCCATCCTGGTCTGGGAGCCAAATTCACAGCAGGAAAGAGCCACTCCCTTGAAAATTTTCACAACTTTTATATATTTCAGACAAAGAACCTCAAAAATCCCACCCTCTATATATTGTGATTGATCATATAAGTCTGTATTCCCCTATTTGGTCAGTGGAATGTAGTAGACAACGTGATGTATAGCCTCTTCAGCCACATATATGTTTTTAATTCCTTCTTTGGATAATGAATGTATTCTAGGCCTTGTCTAAAATCACATGACTGGGGCCTATAAGGCCTGATCTACCTTAGCTAACAGTCTCTGACCAATATGTGCTTAATCTGTAAGTTCTTTACCTTTCCACGCAAGATGAAAGCAAGTTGCTTACCTATTGATCACTCTAGAGAGCACAGTGGAAGGGATAAATATCTTTAGAAAAAAACAACCAGGGGGAGGAGTAAGGGGGATGGCCATAAAGGAAATGGAGTAGAAAAAGGGGTTTGAATAATAACAGTTAGGATTCAGAATCACTGAGATAAAGAAAATTTGGCCAAATTGCCACTGAAAATGGGAGTTTATTAAATGAGGGAGGGACTCACGTAGCTCACTAACATCCCTAGGAATTTGGCTTCACAGTAAGGTCTTTGCAGGCCATTTAGGCATATGTCTGGAAAGGTGGTCTAGAAAGAGGAATGGCAATGAACCCAACAATCTCAGAGTCAAGGGAATGGACTAGCAGGGGGAACACAATCCCATTCCATTGGCACAGTGACTAATGGACAGGTCCTATTGTTCCTCTCCTTCACTGGTCAATGGGAAAGCTGGTCACTTTAACAAAGGGAAGACAGAAATGGGAGGGAGGAGGGGAAGAGAGTTCTGGCCTTATGGTGCCCAGTGGCACACAGCCCAGAGCCAGTCATACAACAAAGTTAAACAGAGCACAACAGATGCCAGGGCATCTGTGACTGCAGTGATGGTGCAGCTGGGGTCTTCACATTCCTGCATGCTAGAGGAAGAAGCTAGAAAGACAGGAAAAAACTTGGGGTGGGTCCCTTTAATGGAAAATAAAGTCATCAAAGATAGCACCTCTTTTTCCAGCATAAGCCAGCAGCCTAATAATTATTCCCACAGTGTAGCCTTAAGTTTTGCCAGTCAGCAGCTTGGATATCTCTGGCCACCAGAGGGCACTGGACCTCATATAGAGCTTAAGTGATGTTTCTAGTTTAGACCCTGCCTTTATTCTTGAGGGCCCCCTCATCCCTCCCACTAATCAAGACAGAGCCTTTAGAGGAATTCAGAGATTGAGAATTGGCCATCTAATAAGAATGGATAATTCTGAAAGTTTCCATTGCCCTGGTTAAACCCCACATGGAAAACTGCAAATTTAGGGGTGCCATATTTAAGAAAGAACATTAGCAAATTGGAACCCATCCAACAGAGGAAAATAAACCAAAATACTCTATTATGAATCATGTAGAGCTTAAACTTGTAGAGCTTAAAGCACTAAGGAAACAAATGTAAACTATTGTTATTATAAGAAGAGACTTTGAAACAATTAGAAGTGATCAAACTAAAGAAGAGAAGTCTTGGAGTAGGAGTGGAAGACAAGATGACCATCTTCAAATATTCGAAATCTGGACAAAGTGTTAAGCTTGTTCAGTTTGGCTCCAGAAGGACAGAACTAGGACTTTCCAATAAGGAAAAGTTGCAAGTACCAGATATGGTCTCTATTTAAGGAAAAAGCAATATGTTGTACTAGAAAGAAATTTAGAAATAAATCCTAGTTTCAAATTCCAGTTTACTACTTACAAGCTATATGATCTTGAGCAAGTCACATAACCACTTTGAATCTCAGTTTCCTCATCTGTAAATCGAGAGGTTTGGGATTTATGACTTCAAAGGTCCCTTTCAGCTATAAGCCCAATGAAATGTATCAGTGCTGAAGTATGATGCCCTGCCTTGAGAGAAAAGCTCCCAGGAGGCTTGAAACAGAAGCAGGATAAGTATATATGTCACAAATATGCTAGAACAAATTCCTACTCATTTATAACTAAGACTAGAGGCACTCCAGCTCTCTTTCACCTTTGATATTATAGTCATTTATAGATGCCCTCTTCTAGCTGTACTCTAGTTTACAGCTTACAAACTCATTAATGGCTCAGAACCTTTATAGCTGTTGGATAATTGAAGCCTTGAAGAAAAAGAGTTGCCGGAGCTCTGATTCAGTCATGGAAAATGGTGAACAGTGTCCCACATACCCATCTGGAGCCAAATCCAAAGGCAACTCCCATTCCTACCAGAAGCAATAGGGTTATTATGTTATAACCAGTCTGGCATTAGAGGCTTCCCCAAGCTGATGATTCTGAGCCCCTTTTATGTCTCATTGGGCACTGATTGCAGAAGAGTTAAATTGAATACAAATACCCTAGGGGACATATGTCAAACCTGGCTCTCCAAAGATCTCCACTAAACTCAACTTTGTGTGAGAGTGTGTTTCTCACAGCCACAAAATCACTTTATCCAGGGAGCTTTCTCACCATTCTAACTATCAAGAACCTAGCTTCTTAAACTGTGATTCACAACTCTATAAGGGGTCTCATAATTGAATGTGGGGATTAAAAAATTATGATTTAACATCAATGTTTGACTTATAGACCCATTTTATATATATATATGTATACCAGGAGTCATATAATAATTTATCAGGTGAAAAGAAGTCACGAGTGGAAGAAGTTTAAAAAGCCTTGTCCTAGAAAATAGGTCCCTAGGAGAAGGGAAGTAAAAATGGGATAGAATGGCCAAAATTGGTCTATGTCTGTCTACAGAGGTTAAAAGGAGTTAGCAGATACTTGGAGTCAGATAGATTACAAGGGTTTGTTTGGTAGACATTTATGAGAACTAACCCTAAAATAGCCTGGCTAGGCTCTGAAGTTAATCTTTACATGATGCCACCAGTCCACAGTGGACAAGAGCTATGACAGAGTTCCCTCACCTGAGTATCATGCAGAAGGAAAGAACCTATTGATGAAAGTAATACCAGAGAGATAGAGAGAATCTGAAAGAGTTGTCCTAAGTCTAGAGTATTGAATCAAAGAACCACAAAACCTTGGATCTTGGATCTGAAAGTGACCTCCCCTCCAAAGGAAGGCATCCAATACAGTTTGTACCTGATGGGTGAATTCCTTCTACAATATTATTGACAAGTGTTCATCCAACCCTTTCTGGCACATACACAAGGATGAAAAGCTCCCAATTCATTAAAGCTACCCATTCCCCCACATGAAATCTCTATATGTGTTGCCTGATACATGAAATGAATTATATCTGGGGACTGTGGAGGATGGATGTATGCTTTGGATATTTTTCCAAGGGAGGAATGACTGAACCCTTAGAAATTCTTACCTATGATTTAGCTTGATGATGTCTGTTCTAGGGAACTACCCACCCCTACCTTACTCCTTTGCCTCAGAGCCCTTGGAACTGTTACAAATCAGTCACACACTATTGATGAGTAATTAATTACAATAACTGAAGGAAGTTGTGGGAGTAACTTAAGAGTCAGAGAATCTGACTTTGAGCCCAGGCTCTATCATTTATTTGGTGCTTTTCCTTGGTAAGGGGGAATTGACTTCTCTAAGGCTCAGTTTACTCATCTGTTAAATGGTAATATTAATCCTTATTTTGCTTTCTTCACAGGGTTATTAAAAGAATTAAGTGAGATACTATTCTCAGCAATTTATTGCCTACACATAAGAAGATTATTATCTTAAAACTCCCTTGGGCTAACTGAGGAAGCATCTTTGTCAATTTTCAGGGAAAGTTTTCTTCCCAAAGAAACTGATTCAAGATTGCTGCAGTTTAACAATAATAAGGATCATACACTACTCCTCCTCCTCCTCTCCTCGTCCTATTTTATGAAAACGACTGCCCCAGAGGAGAATAAGAATGAGTGGAAACGTGACAAGCATTCTCTTCCTATTAATATCTTCTCACATTGCAGTCAGTCCTAAAACTCCCCACAGCTGGGAGAGGAGCAGGAAAGGAGGAATGAGGATAAGAAGCACCCAGAATTCAGGTCATGGACAGTTAAATAGGTACTACCCTTGGAGAAACATTGTGATGAAAGGGAGAATATTGGATTTGGAATCAGCTGAGTTGGGTTTTAGTCTTAGCTCTGTTTTTGGTTCACCATGTGATCTTCAACAAATCACCAAAACTCTTTGGACCTCACTTACCTTATCTACAAAATGGGGTTGATAACTGACACCAATTCCCTTGTAAATAAAAATGATTTACAGACCATAAAGCACAATAGAAATTGAAGGCACTGTTGTCTTTGATCAAGCCCTGGGATTTAACTTTAGATTTAGATTGCTAGGGGACAGCTAGGTGGTGCAGTGGATAGAGCACCAGCCTTGAATTCAGGAGGACCCGAATTCAAATCTTGTCTCAGATACTTAACATTTCCTAGCTGTGTGACCCTGGGCAAGTCACTTAACCCCAGCCTCAGAGGGGGGAAAAAAATTTAAATTGCTAAATGACATTATGGACATACTGAAATGCTTTATGACTATCCACATATAATATATTATTATTCAAAGAAATTACATGTTTTTATATATTTCAATGCTTTCTAAGTTTTTTTTTAAATTCTTATCTCTCTAAATATGTCTGTGTTTCTGATCTAAACCTTGTATATACATATATTCTGATTAGCATTACATTTATCATATATACATACATATGTGTTTATATGTTATGTATATGTATTTCTCCCAGTAGACCATAAGCTCCCTGGGAAAAGATAAAATTTATGTCTTTCACTATGCGGAGAGAATTCTGCACAAAATAGAGGCTCCAAAAAAGTATCAAAAGCACACACTTAGAGGAGACATTTTAGGAAGTCCTGACTTCTGACGATTTTTCATCCTTTACCCACTGGAACTTAGAAGCCAATGGGATGGAAATCTTAGGATTCTCTCAAGGGATCCAGAGGAGCCAGAGCATACTTGAATTCAAAGGAACTCAATGGAAACCCACAGAAACACCAAAGTTTCAAATTTTATCTTAAACACTGGAATACATAAACTCTAAATTCTCTATTGACTAAGTTTTGTGGATGAAACTTTCTTCCTGTTCTTCTGGCTCCCTATTCCAGACATCCAAGCTCACTACTCTGAAATATTTATTCTTGTGGTAATCATCCAAACTCTTAGCCTCAAGACCTATTCCAATTGGGTTCATCCATCATTTAGCCCATTCTACTAGATCCTTTGAAACCCTCTATTGTCAACAAACTCTTCTCCACAAGAGAGGTAATGTGGTACAGTGGGGAAAACATTGGCTTCGGAGTCAGAAGATTTGGATCCAACATACATGTTAGTTTCTGTGTGACCTTAAGCAAGTCACAACCTCTTTATTCTTTGTCTTCTTTCTCTGTAAAATGATGGGGTTTGTGTGTGTGTGTGTGTGTGTGTGTGTGTGTGTGTGTGTGTGTGTGCGTATAATCTTGAACTTTTTCAATCAACTTCGTTTTTTATCTCTTTGTTCTAATAAGAGCCTAGCTTTTCTCCGAGGAAAGTCATCTTCTGTACCCTTCTCCTTTGTGGAGCACTCCTTTCTCATATCATAAAAAGTCAGAGAGCAACATGGACATAATTTGTTGAACCAAAACTATTCATCTTTCCCAATGGTATTTCCTCTTTCAAAGTCAATTTAATATGATTGTCCTTTCCATCATTCTCAAACCATGTTCTCCCTCTCTGTTAATATCAAGGATCAACTTCCAAGTCTTCATTCTTTCCACTTTTTCCAATAATTTCAGGGGTTTTCTTTCCATCTCTCACTGCCTTATACTCTCCTACTATTTTAAGGAACTTCAATATTTCTAATGATGACCTGACCTCACAAGTCCTCAAATACCTGAAAACCCCTATGACCTCCTTCTCCACTCTAACTGTAGTCAAATAGCAGCACAATCACAACTCAAATTTCACCGTCTCACAGAACTGTGCTAATTCCAACACATGGAAGTCTTAAATTTTCACTCTCCAGACACAACTTCCTGTTCTTCTATCTGCCCCATTTATTATCTACACTTAATTTGCTCTTTCCCTATATTGTGAATCCCTGACTCATCCCCATTTTCCCAGGTGGCTTTCACTATATATTTTTTTTTCACTAGCTTCTACACCCAATCTTGACCCAATGTTCTGCCACTTAATGTTTCACTGAATACTACCCTCAAATCCCTTGTTCTAATGAACTTCTTACCATTTGAAATATATAGATCACATGTGGATCATGGGGCAATCTCAGCTTTCCAATACCTCACCTTCTGCTTCTACTCCAAAACTTGGGACAATTACTAGAGAAGAAATGAAAGTGGAATTACTTCATCTAGTATAAACAAATTATAAATTTCATCAACTGGATGCTGCTATATATTAATCCTTGCATTCCACTTTTAGTGGCTTCTTATCTCATTACATAGAAGAGGGGTTCTCAAACTACGGCCTGCTGGCCAGATGCTATGGCTGAGGACGTTTATGTGGCCTGCAGGGTTATGGCAAATGGGCTGAGGGGCAGAGACAGAGTGTGAGCTTTTGTTTTTACTATAGTCAGGCCCTCCCACAGTCTGAGGGACAGTGAACTGGCCCCTTATTTAAAAAGTTTGAGGACCACTGACCTAGAACATAATCCCAAACTTTTTTTCCTCTTGCCAGGAATGGTAAGTGACTTGCTCTAATTCACATAGATAGGAAGTAGATTCTGGAATTTGAATCTAGGACCTCTTGATTTCAAATCCAATCTTCTTTCCACTACATTGTGCTGTGTTCTTAATAAAATCATTGTTTGTAGTTATTGTTCAGTCATTTCAGTCATAAAATGTGACCCCACTTGGGATTTTTTGGCATAGATAATAGAGTGGTTTGCTTCCCCAGTTCATTTCATAGATGAGGAACTGAGGCAAATAGTGACTTGTCCAGGGTCCAAGAACTAGTAAACATCTGAAGTCAAATTTGGGCTTAAGAAGTTGAATTTTCCTAACATCAGGCCCAGGATGTTCCATCCACTTTGCATCCAACTGCTCCCAAAGTTTGTCAGTATCCTTCTCCTTTTAGTCAAACTTCCCCATGACTACAGAAAATATCATCTTTGTGGTCATAAATGAGATCATAATCACTAGATTCAATGACTGTTTTTCAATCTCCACCCTCTTTTATCTCTCTGTAGATGTTGATACACAGCTTTCTGCTAGATCTTCCCCCTCTGTTTTCAGGGACACCTCTCTAAATGCTCTCCTTAATTCTCTCTTTCACTGACTCCACATCTTGCTGACCCCAAATGTAACTGGTCCTCAGAAGTCTATCTTTGGCTCTCATATCCAGAAACTATTCTTAGGAAGAACTAAATTGCTTAGCTTAGCACACCCTAGGATCATGCAGTTTCCTCTTCACAACCACACTATCCCCTTTAACCTCTTTCTCTGATTAGAGTAATTAAATCAACAGGACCTTTGATCTTGGGAAAGGACATAGTTGAGACTTCCCTGACCCTAACTCTCTTCCTTGGCTACTACCCTTCACATGTTGCTTCCTCATTACAATGAAAGATGCTCTGTGAATTAGCATACCTATTCCAGAATAGCATATCTATTCTGGAGTGGAATTTGGCATTATGCAAAATATAGAATATATATTTTATCTTTTGTTATTTTTGTATGCCTTGTGCTTGGCATAGTGCCTGGCACATCCTAGGTATTTGATAAATACTTATTGATTGACCAAGAAGATGCTTTCCCCAACTCCTTCATATATTTGGAAATTAGAGATGGAATGTCAGGTGTGGAACATTGCATAGTATATAAAATATTTGGGACATATTAATTAGTTTTGGTGATTTTTTTCTTCCTCTTTTTTTTGAGGGGGGGCTTTTGTTATAAGGATTATAAGGGATGACTCTCTGGAAGAATGGAAGAAGGTTTTAAGGAGAACTCTATCAATAAAAATCTATTTTTAAAAATTAATTTAAGTTACTCTAGAGCAGGGACTGTCTCATCTCTTCATTTGTAATCCTGGCCCATAGCTTTAGATTCACACTTCCAACTATGTACAGGGCTTTTCCATATGAATTTCTCAGAAATACTGATTCCTGTTAATTACATCACTAAAATATCTCTTGCACTTTTCCCTTTGTATCTAGTCCCACTGATGAGGTCCTGGGTCCCTTGATGGGATTAGTAGAGAGAACCTAAAGTACTGATAAAATAACTCCCTGAAGAAGGGAAGGGCATTGATGGGAATCAGTTCAATTTTATAGTCCCACCCTCTATGGAGGTTGTGGATAGCTCCACCTTACTATGTTCAGCCAGAAATCTGAAATATGTCAAACCTCTGAGATTAAATTTCCTTTATAAATCTGTCCATGGCCCACACCAACTTTGCTAAATCCCTTTAGGTTAAGCCCATCATGGCATTCTGCCTTGTAGTATCTTTCCTTTACTCTTTCCCCATGCTATGTGGTATCTTTCATCTCATCACCTACCATGCCTCATGTGTCTTTCCTCTATTTCTCCTTCTTATAGATAAATAACTCTTTTACAATATTAAATCCCTTCCAGGATTTAGCCAGTCAGTTAACAGCACACTCTAACCTCATGGGATGTTCCCTTTCTCCCAGTTAATTATGAATTCCATTAGGGAACTTGTTTTTTTCATTGCTAATTGTTACATGTTCTCCCACCTCTATTTCATATTTACCATTCCTATCATCTATTGTATGTCTTCATTTTATCTGTAACCTCTTCTAAATAAACTTATCTTTTGCTAAAGAGAATGACCTTTGTGAGCATGACAAAACCCCAACATTCGGTGCCTACATCAATCTCATTATTTGGTGTCTAAATTGCTCTCCTAGGACATATCATTTGGCTCCTAAATCACATCACCACTACCATCATCCTAGTGATAGCCTTATTAACACCAATCTAAATTATTGTTACAAAACTTTCTATACCTTGTCACCCAGCCTATTCTAGGATTTCCTTCTTATTACTACCAGACTTACCTTCCTTATAGACCTGGTCTTGTCACTATAACTGTCTTGGAACTAGCTTTTCTCTATTGAAAAATATTTAGTGGATCATTATTTACTGAGTAAACTCTAAGCTTTCCTGCCTGAACTTAAGAAGTTCATTGGCAATGTTACCTTTCTTCTCTGGTCTAAAACCATACTGTTCTCATTAACTCACTCTGTGCTCCAGGAAAGCCAAGGTTACTGTCTGTCTTCTGAATTTCACCTATTTTCTCTCTCTCTCTTTTATTTTATTTATTTATTTATTTATTTTTTTGCTGAGGCAATTGGGGTTAAGTGACATGCCCAGGGTCACACAGCTAGGAAGTGTTAAGTGTCTGAGACCCCATTTGAACTCAGATCCTCCTGACTTCAGGGCTGGTACTCTATCCACTATAGCACTAGCTGTCCCCTCACCTGTTTTCTCAAATCCCTTTATCTAGTTTGTTGTTTCTTTCTGGAATGTCCTCCCTCTGCCTCTATTGAATGCTTACCAATGAAAGGGGAAGAGGTGGAATAGAAATATATTTATCAAGCACTTATTGTATGCTAAGCACTGTATTAAGTACTGAAAACAGTCATTGAAAAGAGAATGTTTCCCTGATCTCAAAAAGTTAATTCTCTACAATTTGGGGTATACTACACATAAAGGAAGTTCTCATTCATGGAAGATGGAAATGTCAAGTGGTATTTAGCTGTGGCAGGAAAAAAAAGCCAGTAGATGTCAAAGTACCCAGGATCTTGAAAAGCAATTACAGAGCAGATGATCTCAAACCAGAAGAATGGAGGAACCAAGAGTCAAAGTAGAGTGTGACTCAAGTATGTTTTCAGGCAAGATGAGATAGAGGGACAGGATGTCAATATCCAGCAATGCTCATCCAATGCCCAATGGGAAATTACTAATAGTATAGTGGATATTTAGTTAGGAACAGGAAGGTTACCTTTGATTATGAGGAGTAGTGCTGGCCCCAGTGGTTTGACCACCAATTGGTATTCTCAGGGGTGAAAAGGAATCTATAGAAAGAACTCTCTCTATATCTTTACCTTTTAATATGCCTTTTCTTTCTTCAGTGATCCAGAGCAATTAGAAGCCAAAGAAGGTTTTTGAACAAGTAGGCAATATAATTAGATCTCATGCTTTAGCCAAGATGGCTTCCTCAACAAAGGCAGACCACACAACTCACAACCCTTTGAAGTTCACAACTAACTATTGATCAATAAATCTAAAAACAAACTACAGAAAGTGACTTTGTCCACCTCAGATATGCACTCTAAAAATAAATCAGCCAGAGTCTGATGGGTAATAGGAAAGTAGGCCTACCAGCAATAACAGGGTTAATATAAAGTGGTGTCCTCATTGTGACCAGAAGCAAGTCAGGAATGTATGTAGCTTTCAACATTTCTGGAGGCAGCCAGAACAAAAAGGTCCTCTAGGAATGTCCCATGGTAGTGACTTTAGAATCCCTAAGGACCTGCACAGGGCAATTATCTTCTGTTACTACCGCACTTAGATGGGTAGTACAATCTTTCAAGGGCTTAGGGATCCCTAGTATTTTGTCCTAAGATGTTAGAGAAGGCTCTGAATATCCAATATCCTGAACCTTAAAAATCCATGGGGGTCAAGGCAGCTAGATGGCACAGTGGATAAAGCACCAGCCCTGAAATCAGGAGGACCTGAGTTCAAATGTGGCCTTAGACAC